>NW_028247908.1:0-50936 GCF_964263255.1 Lissotriton vulgaris | reverse complement strand
GCAACGAGTATTAGAATATGAATCGATTGGATAATCTTTGCCTTTTGTGTTGCCTATTTTTATTTCCCAGTGTTATTTGAGTTGTGCTGCTTATTCCCGGTGCCCCCTGATTGCCACCACCCACAATCTCCTTTTCCCGCCACTGCTGCCCTGCCCCCCGACTGAGCCCGCTCCCGTCTCCCTCCCGCTGCTCCCGCCCCCATCCCCTACATGTGCTTGCTGCTGTGGGGGAGTGCGCGTGACTCCTTGACCTCCTGGGCCAGGGTCAGCATTCTCCCCAGAAGCTCCTCACGATCGGCGGCCCGCAGCTCTGCGCTTTCTCCCGGCTGGGTTCAAGCCGGCTGCTGTGACTGCACCGCAGGTCCTCCGGCGTAGTGGTTTTTCTCAATTTTTTCCTGATTGCTTGCCTGCTTTGTTTTTGCCTTTTGTGTTGCCAATTTTATTCCCCAGTGTTATTTGTGTTGTGCTGCTTATTCCTCGTGCCCCCTGATTGCTTCCACCCACTCTCTCCTTTTCCTGCCGCTGCTGCCCCATGGCCCGCCCCCCGACCGAGCCCGCTCCCGCCTCCCTCCCGCTGCTCCCACGCCCCTCCCCTACATATGCCCCGGCACCCCCAGGCACATCCCACACCCCCCACCAAAGAGGACCACAACCACCTCAAATGCATACTGCTCAACACCCGCTCCGTCCACATGCACGCGGTCAAACTCTGGGACCTACTCGACTCAACCTCCCCGGACGTCGCCTTCCTGACGGAGACCTGGATGAACTCCTCATCGGCACTCGACGTTGGCATAGCCATCCCGATGGCTACAAGATCACCCGCAGGGACCGCACAAACAGACCGGGAGGATGAATCGCCATCGTCCACAGAAATACCCTCAGAATCTCGACCAACACCAATGACACCCTCAGCACTGCAGAACACCTGCACTTCCATATCCACATCAATCCCAACACCACCTTCAGGGGAACCTCGTGTACAGACCCCCCGGACCACGGCCACAATTCATCGACTCCATCACAGACACCGTCAGTGCGTGCACTTTGGCCTCCACAGACTACATCCTCCTCAGGGACCTGCACTTCCACCTCGATAACACCAACGACAGAACTCCACCACACCACTGGACAATCTCACCAACCTCGGCCTCAAACAGCTTGTCACGACACCCACCCACTCCGCCGTACACATGCTCAATCCCATCTTCTCTGCCAGCAGCCACATCTCCATCAGGCCACCACCGAACTCCACTGGACCGACCACCGCTGCATCCACTTCTCCTTCAAGAAAACTATCACACACAACCACCAGCAAAGAATCCCCTACCACAGCTGAAACAAGGTCACCAAAGACAAGCAAATCACCACCCTCTCCCGCAACCTCAAGAAATGGATTGATGACTGCGCCAACACCCTTGCCCCGATCAAGAAACCCACAAACAGACGCACCAACAGAAGAGCCATCTGGTTCACCATCGACCTTCAGACATCCAGGCAGACCTGCCGGAGACTAGAGAAGATATGCAGCAGACACCACCAACTCATTCGAACAGCCAAAAGGACCTCCTTCAAGGAACGCATCGATAGCAACGCACACAATAGCAAAGAGCTCTTCAACATCGTGAAGGAGCTAGCCAGCCCCAGCTCCAGCTCCAACGACATCCCGCCATCACAAGACCTTGGCGACTCTCTAGCTACCTTCTTCCACCGCAAGATCGCAGACATCCGCAACAGCATCTACCAGACCCCACCAACAGCCCCCGACACCGCAGACTCACTGTCCCCCAGTCACACCGGCCGCTTGATTTCCTGGAACCACGTTAACGACAAAGACTCCATCAAGGCCATGAACACAATCCACTCCGGCTCACCATCAGACCCCTGCCCCCACCACATCTTCAACAAAGCAAGCTCCATCATCGCACCCAAACTTCGTAAGATCTAGAACAGCTCATTCGAGATCCCCACCTTCCCAAAAAGATGTAAACACGCAGAGATCAATGCACTGCTCAAGAAACCCAAGGCTGACCCAGAATACCTCAAGAACTTCCGGCCCATCTCCCTACTCCCGTTCCCGGTGAAAGTCATTGAGAAGATCATCAACAGACAACTGACCCAATTCCTTGTAGAGAACCACATCCATGGTCTCGTCCCTATCCGGATTCCGCATCAACCACAGTACCGAAACCGCCCTCAATGCCGCCACCAATGACATCAGCAAAAACATTGGCCAGGTAGGTTGGTTTTAACGACAAAGTCTAGTACCACTTATCCAATTGATCTAAGCGGACACACTTTTCATTTCGTATTTTTTACTCAGTTTTTCATTTTTCAAAAACTTCATTCGTATATGTCTGAAGAATGATACCATTTCAGTAGCAAAAATTCACATAAAAATGACAATGTTCAAAACATAAATTTGACAATCACTGTGAATGAGACATATTTACATTTACACAATATATACAAAAACACAGACAAAAAATGCCTATCTTCATTAAATGTTTGAGGCACCAGTCCTGATGTACAACCTACGGACAAGCAAGTGCCTGCCGCTTTGCACATGACAATGTTAAAGTGCATTTTCAGCATTGTGGCGGCCGGTGCAGAGAGCACCGCCCGCCACAATGCTGAAAATACAGGATGTGCCCGCCACTGTGGCGGGCACATCCTAATGGCACCGCCAGGACCCCCGCCCTTATGGTGGGCGGTCCCGATTTACGATGGGATGACGGGTGGGCAAAGTCCGCCCGTCATCCTAATGGAGCCCTAGCTCTTTAAGTTTGACTAAAGATTGGTCATTTAGATATGTAAAATTAAATGTAGCATTTGCCCTGTTATTAGTGGACAAGGATTACGAGGGCTTACCTGGCTGTGTGTGCTTGCCAACTAATTGGTGATTCAAGATGTACCGCCTTGGCCTGTATGTTGAGGGGAACGGCCTAAGTGAGTTAATCTTATTTGAAAAATAGTATAAGACTCCAGCAAGGTGTGTGGCCCATGGATCTGTCAGAATAAAGGCTAGTGCAGACGGTCTTGCCTTTGGCGTGAGTTCAGCAAAGTAAGCAAAGTTCTTGCCAAGCCACCACTCACACAGCAGAGTAACTGTGTGATTACACATATTAATCTTATCCAACGCCTTCTCTTGTAGAACCTTTTAGTGACCTGGCCAAAATGTTATGTCTTTTGCTGCCACAATGAAGACATGAAAAGCAGCAACAGTTTCAACAGAGTGTCACTAAAACCAAATATTTCCTAATGGCAGATCAAGTATAGAACTTCTGAGGGTCAGGGATGCACTTGTTGTAATGCCTGAAGGGCAGGTTGGCAATGATTGACTGTAGAGTTGGTTCCATCATAAGACACTGTTCAGCCCCAAAGAAGGGTTTGGCATTCTCAGGGACATGCATGATGCTATTCTTCTGCAAAGCCATGGTAAAATGGTGAAAGTGGTCCTACCAAGTCTGTGGAGTAGCAGGAATGTGCTCTAGATGCAAAAGGAACAAATGATGGACCAAATGCAAACATTCACCCCCAGTCACAAAGATCTGGGTTAAATCCATCTTTCTTTTGTTCACCTCACCACGCCAGTTTGGTCCCAGCCATATGCAAATCAGTCTTGTGCCTGTCCCTCATAGAAACAGTCCAGCCTGAACTGCCAAACCAGGTCCTCCCTGGACTGGAAACAAGCATCCTGGGACCAGTTTCGGAGCATCACCCCTCATCAGCCAGGCTAGCTTGAATCCAGTGGCGCAGCGAGCAGGGAGCCCCATCTGGGCATACCCTTCCCACGTAGGGTGACAAATGCAAAATGGAACAAATGATGGATGGAATGTTGAAAAATGCAAACATTCACCCCCAGTCACAAAGATCTGGGTTTAATCTATTGTTCTTTTGCTCACAACACAACCACGGTTTTACCCAGCCATATGCAAATCAATCTTGAACCAGTCCCTCATAGGAACAGTCTAGTCCGACCTGCCAAGCCAGGTCCTCCCTGGACAGTAAACAAGCATCCGGGGACCAGTTTTGGGTATCACCCCATATCATCCAGGCTAGCTTGAATCCAGTGGTGCAGTGCGCACAGAACCCATATCTGGGCATACTCTTCTCACTTGGGGCGACAAATGCAAAAGGAACAAAGGATGGACGGATTGCTGAAAAATGCAAACATTCAACCACAGTCACAAAGATCTGGGTTTAATCCATTGTTCTTTTGCTCACCACACCACCCCAGTTTAGACCCAGCCATATGCAAATCAGTTTTGACCCTTTCCCTCATAGGGACAGTCCAGATCGAACTGCAAAGTCAGGTCATCCCTGGTCCGGAAACAAGCATCCTGGGACCAGTTTTGAGACATCACCCCTCATCAGCCAGTCTCTGCTTGAATCCAGTAGCATAGTGAAGACAGACCCACATCTGGGCATACCCTTCCCACTTAGGGCGACAAATGCAAAAGGAACAAATGATGAACAGCATGCTGAAAAATGCAAACATTCACCCCCAGTCACAGAGATCTGGGTTTAATCCAGTGTTCAAAAGTGTAGAGTTTCCACGGTTAGCCCTCTCGGGAAGAGAACTCCATGTTGGAGGCATAAGTAATAAACAGATTGTTAACCAGGTTACAGCAGGTGTACCTACTAAAATAGGATCATTAGAGAATATTCGTCAGTTCATAATATGTGATGTGAGTCCTGTCCATTTATTGGAAAGTGACTTTTTTTTGTTTTGTTTTATATAGCACAAATTAGACCCGAAGATATCAGGTATCAGAGCGCTTTACATGAGCACCAGTTTTGTTGCAGATGGACACATTCATTTTTGTTAGGCACGGGGAGATTTGCCCAGAATCACAGGACGTTGAGCGTCATTACCGAGACTCAGCCCGGTTCCCCAGCTTCAAGGTCGACCGCTCTAGCCGTAAGGCTACATCCTCTCCTTGTTGTGCAAGATGAACTGCGTGATTTACAGCACACCGGATGGTGTCGCAACTGAAATCCAAGATGAAGACTCAGGGCCTTATTAAGATGTCGGGCAGATGACATCGTCGCGGATACGGATTCGACCGACTGCTGAATTATGATGCGACCACACATACTGCGGTCGCAAACTCCCATTTCTGTGTGGCAGCTTGTGCTGCAGTTGTAAACCAGCCGCTGCACACCACTCTATAAATTCAAGTCAAATTTCAAATTCAGACGTGTTGCAGAAGATGTGTGCTAAAAATGTTTAATTTGTCAGAGAAATAATCAATAAAAGAGGACTACTGTCCTCATGATTCACATTGGCAAGTCAGAGGACTCAATTACAATACTTAAAGAAGACTTCATTGAGATGCCAGTTTAAAATGACCTTAATTGCATTCTTGTGATTGTCTGTGGATATCTGGTTGCGCCGGACCAGGACAAAGTCACAAGTTTAGGCTGACTGCTATAGATGGAAGGTGGCAGGGGTGTTTTTCAAATCAAAGGGCATCGCCCGGAACTGAAAGTGCCCCTCTGGGTTAGAGAAGGCGCAATTCTCTTTGGCCCCCTTGGTTAAGGCAATCTGCCAGTATCTAGACACTAAATCAAATGTGCTAAGAAACTTGGCATCTCCGAACCAATCTATGAGCTCATTTGCTCTGGGGATGTTCTGTGTGTAAAGTTTGGTGAGTGCATTGAGCCCCCAGCAATCCACACAGGGCTGTAGTTCTGGGATGGTACCAGAGGAGCAGCCTTGGGGATCAGTATTACAGGGCTGTTTGAGGGCTCAATAATCCCTAACTCTAGCATTTAGAAGCCTTCCTTCTTAATGCTTGATTAATGCTTGCTCTCACCTTGTCAGACAACCTGTAGATTTTACTCTTCACAAGCATGCTGCCCAAAGCATCAATATCATGGGTACACAACGTAGTGCGATCTGGAGTAAGGGAGAAGAGAGAGGCAAACTGCTCCAACAACTGGAGGCAGTCTCTCTGTTGTTCTAGGTCCAAGGTAGTGGAGAGGCTGACACCATCCACTTACCAGGCTTGGGTGTGTGTTTCTGGCTCTGCGTGCATGTGGAGTTTCGAAAAACCTTGCTTCAATTTTTTTCCTCACTCGCGCTTGCCAATGTTATGTTTGCCCTTGCAAGCGAGGACAATCTTACTCCACACCACCTCACGGCGAGATTTCTCAACGCTGGTGATCATGGATGGCCGCTCCTGCTCACTTTGTAATCCCTCCATTCGCATTGAGGAAGCTGCAGCTCAAGTAGAACATCTACTCAAGTGGCAGAAAGATGCAGCGCCCTCTTGCTCTGTGCTTGGTGCCATTCGAGCTGATTTTCCAGCGCGGGACAGGCACCCAGCACTAAAAATCAGCATGAACGCCACAACCTAACACACTCTGCCACTTGCAATACTCTGCGTAGTGCGGCAGAGTTTTTTGGACACTTGGCAAAGTTCCACATAGCAGAACTCCACCCAGGCCTATCACTTACCCATCCTGTTGCTTGGAAGAAAAGAGGTCGGGGAGAGGTTCAGACTCCCCTTCCGATCCATCACCTATTAACAGGAGCATGGTTACCCCAGAGTTATTGAAGTGGGGCTTGAGGCGATTAACATGCAAAACACTTAAAGGGTTCCTGGGAGTCTTGAAGTCCACCATGTATGTGACCTCCCTCTTGTGCTCTTTCACTTCAAAGGGGCCATACCAGCAGTCTAGTAGGGCCTTTGGCTCCAGAAACTCCATAACCCGCAATTTTTGGCCAGGCTGAAACTCGACCAGAGTGACCTTCTTGTCAAACCTCTATTTCATGGCCTCCTGGCTGGCTTTTAACCGCTATGTCAATGCCATAATGATATTTAAATATAAATATCCACATTAATTTATATCACTCAAATTATGCTAGAGTCCCTAGAGATTGTCACAAAATTGTGAACTCTGTGAGTGCCCCTATCCTCTACGGGATACTCAGTATATGGATACATTTACTTAAGGAAGAACAACAACCACTCTAAAATGGCCGCTATCATGATGAGAATGTCTAGGTCTTACCATACGTATGTCTGGTATGTAATGTCATTCCCACCGGGGCTAGACGGGGCTCCGTAGGCTACATTGCATATTGGGGAAGCAAGCAGTGACTACACTCCAGCCCCCCATATTGCAATAAAGATCCATTCTAGCCAACTAAAAATGGGGCACTGAACCCGCTCGGTCATCCTGAATTATTTTCATCCAGTCCGTATCTTATTCAACGTAAGTCCCACCTGCACAGAATGAATGGTGACAGCTGCCTTTGATTCTACTGACAACACGTGGCATCCTCACTCTATAAGACCCTATGCAACTCCGCCAGTCTACATATACAGGCTGACAGAGGATGATAGGTCTAGGGAGACTCTCCCACGAGGATCACATAAGTGCTCAATTATAATGCATTCTATACCTGAAAAATGAGGAGTACCTCTGTATCCTTCTACTGCTTTCTTGGTGACAGATTATATTGATATCCATATTTTTACTTACTAGTATCACTCGGTTTACACCAGTTTTTTCTCAGTTTATTCGCGGACCTTTGCCAGACCTAAAGGGTACTTCTAGTCTGAATTCCAGATAAGGTCTGGAGAGACACACTCTTTGTGTTCATTATAACATCATGATGATAATACATAGCTGCTACCATATGTCTACGATACCTTTACTGATACATTCTCTCTATCTGCTTCCGTCACTAGCACATGGAGCATCTAGTATGAACTGATGTATAAAGCAAATGGTGTGCACCTATTTGCTTTTTAATGTATTCATACATATATATATATATATATATATGTGCAGGAACTCCAAAATGCCACCTCCACTCGTAAAGAACTGGCGAAGCAGGAGACAGACCACAGGTTTCAGGAAACTGGTTTTTATTTGCAGGTTTTCTAGTACAACCGACCATGACGTGTTTCGGGCTTTGCAGCCCTTGTTCACATGCAAGGAGTAGCTGCATTAG
Source organism: Lissotriton vulgaris (assembly GCF_964263255.1). Taxonomy (NCBI): domain Eukaryota; kingdom Metazoa; phylum Chordata; class Amphibia; order Caudata; family Salamandridae; genus Lissotriton; species Lissotriton vulgaris. Next base: position 42,964 of record NW_028247908.1, on the reverse strand, counting down.
GTGATTTTTAAAGTGCATTGTGCTCCGCCCTCAGGCCGCCTCCCACTAGATCACATGGTCTATTGACATAAACAGCAGACTTAATGCGCCTGAATACACAGTTAAGCAACACATTTGATGCAATGATGCAATTTTGTTAATGGTGTATTCATATTCATTAACCATAATGGAAATTGTTTATAGGTTAATGCATATATTAGTCCAATTTCTGCATAAATGCATTTACAGACTATGAACATCATTTTCTATGAACATTAACATAGGGTTCAAACCCACAAATGAAAAGAGAAAAATAACCGGATAAATCCGATATGTCACCATAAATAGGGATGAACAACCTTGGAAACTAGAACAATGTTCTTTATAATGAATTCCAAAGGACCTATGTACATATGTGTGAGGGAATGGGCGGCCGGATGTGCAAATGAGAAAAAAAAGTGCTGTAGTGTCAAACACCTGAAGCTAAGACAACCTTGTCTAGTGTGCAAAGAGGCTAAATCTAAAGTGCAAGTATTCACATCACAAAAGTGATAAAATCCATTATATAAATGTGTGTTCCTGTTAACAGAGAATGCATATATGAACATTACCAGTAATATAAACATGTACAAAGCCATATTATATGATAAAAGGTAAGTATAAAATGCTATTCTAAAAACAATAATTCATCATGATTTTACAAGTGAGGAATAAATATAGTGATAAAATATGCAGTGATAAAAATGGAAGTGTAAAAAGGAAGGAATGCCACAGATGTATAATGGCCGAAGGACAAAGATGTACTAATGAAAGGGATATGTTAAAATCTAATAGATAACAGGGAACCTGACTATCTATTGTGCATCATAAATAGTATGGGTTTATCCCTTCTTGTAATCCAAAGAAGTATGGGTGGGCAACAGGGAACCTGACTGCCCACCCAACTGGAGATACATCATGATGAATCAGACATTTGATGACTGTATTGAGTTAATTTCAAAGCACGATTGATGTAAAACTCCAATATCAATGCAGGGCATAAATAAATGAATGAATCAACATGCAGTAGAAACAAGAATTCAGAACTCAACAATTACAACAAAGACCCTGGGCTCTATAAGAAGTTGTATATATCTTCAGTGTTATTGAGCCCATTGGGCCACTTACTGTCGAACTGGAGAATGAAACGTGTTTCCAACTGTCTCAGTAACAACTCCCTGTTACCTCCTCTGCGCAAAGGGGGTACCGACCCTACTACATAGTACCTTAAACACTGCAGATCTTGATTGTGTTTTAGCGCGAAATGACGCGCCACTGGGTAGGCTTGATCATTGTGGAGTATAGCTCTGAGGTGTTGAAGAATTCTGACGTGCACCTGGGCTTTTTATGCTGCCAATGTAGTTTAGACCACAGGTGCATGTCAGAACGTAGACTGCAAAATCAGTTTTACAATCATGGTTGCCCTTGATAGGAGTTTCACTCATGCTAAATGGTGTACGATAGTGAGTCATGTTTACACCAAATTTGCATGCTCTGCAATGTGTGCATTTGTAAAAAACTGCTTTAGTTTTTAGCCATGTGCCCTTTGATTTTAGCTCCGGACTGCTGGTATCTAAAGAAACTCCCATATTTCTAGCCCATCGAAAGGTGACAGTGGGTGTACGGGGCAAGGTAGAATTGAGAATGTTGTCAGTTAAGACTATTGGCCAATTTTTCCGGATAATCTTTTGAATGGCCTTTTCATCACTGCTGTAGGCTGTGATGAATCTCGGACAGGTAGTATTTTTCAACACTGTATTGGCAACAGACTCAGTGTCTTCCGAATCAACATCAGTATTTGGCAAAAGGCTCTCCCTACTTCTCAACCTAGCTTTAGCCAAAGCTTGGTTAAAGGTGCGATCAGAGTAGCCTCGGTCTTTTAGCCGGGCTTTTAGTTCAGTAACACACCTTTCGAAACCAGTGGCAGAGCTACATATACGCTTGATCCTTAGGATTTCTCCATAAGGAATACTTGATATGGTGTGTTGTGGGTGGAGACTGGAGGCATGTAGTGTGGTATTGCCAGAAGTGGGTTTACGGAATAGAGTGGACTCTATTCTGTTAGCATTGATATATATTTTGACATCCAGGAATTCTATTTCGGAGGGACTGATATGTGAAGTAAAGTGCAGATTGAGGGAGTTGACATTAATTTCATCTACAAACAATTGAGCCTCCTCTGCACTGCCCTGCCAGAGAATAAAAATATTGTCAATATATCTAAGATATTTAACAATCTTTTCTCTTACCCACACTTCGTGCGTGACGGCGAGAACCCGCTCCTCCCACCAGCCTACGTGCAAGCACGCATAGCTGGGGGAGAAGCAGGATCCCATCGCCACGCCACGAAGTTGTCTCCACAAATCCTTGCCAAAAGAAAAATAATTATTATTCAGACACCAGTCCATCAAATCAAGAATAACATTGTTGTGAGCATATAATTCCGCAGATCTATTGCCTAGAAAGTGCTGAGTAGCCCGTAGTCCCTCTTTATGTCCAATGCTCGTATATAGGGACTCAACGTCCAATGTCATGAGTAGCATGTCTTCTTGCCATTCTAGATCTTTGATTTTTTTTGTAGGAAGTCACCGGTGTCCTGTACATAGCTTGGTAACGCCGTGACTAGGTCTTGAAGAAAATAGTCTATGTAGCGACCTACATTCTCTCCAACACTGTCTATAGCCAAAATGATCGGCCGTCCTGGGGTGGGGAAGGTTCCCTTGTGTACTTTGGGAATCAGGTAGAGAACCGGCAGCACTGGAAATTCTTTATTCATAAATTGGAATTCTTCTCCAGAAATTAGCCCCTCACGCCGGTATTTGCTCAAGAGTTTTTCTAAAGTGACTTTGGCCTTGGTGTATTCTTTGTTATTGCTTTTGATATAGCAAGAAGTATCATGCAGTTGTCTTAGGGCTTCTGTTATGTAATCTTTCTTGGCCCAAATTACCAAGTTGCCCCCCTTGTCAACTGTTTTTATTACTATGTCAGGATTAGTACTGAGTTTTTTGACAAGAGCGACATATTCAGCTTGTTTATGATTGTACTGTTGTTGTTTGCGGTTACATGTTTTGGTGTACAGTTGCTTCATTTCATTTACAATGCAATCCTGGAAAGTATCTATGGCGTCTTTTATCATTAAAGGAGTGAATTTGGACTTATTTTTAAATGGTGTCATACCTGCTCCTTTTTGAGAAATGTTGATTCGGGCAAGTCTAGTTTGGGTGTTATCTCCATTGTCCTAGCACATAGGCTGTGAGTCAGTAGCTTGACCTAAGTCATGGAGAGTTAAAAAGGTGGGTGCATCTGCCGCTCTTACCTCGAGCACTCCGTCCGGAGTGCTTGAATCATCAGTGGGTGGTTTGTCTTCATCCATTTTCAGTTTCTGAGTGGCGAAGAATTTCTGCAGCTACTGATACATTCTCTCTATCTGCTTCCGTCACTAGCACATGGAGCATCTAGTATGAACTGATGTATAAAGCAAATGATGTGCACCTATTTGCTTTTTAATGTATTCATACATATATATATATATATATATATATATATATATATATATATATATATATATATATATATATATATATATATATATATATATATATATATATATATATATATATATATATATATATATATATATATATTATCTACTGGCGGTCGCCAGTAGGTAGTTATAGTTAGGACCTATTTTCCATAGGAAATCCCCAACATTCTATTTGCAATAATTTTAGCGCCAGTTGACGAATCTTCGCAAAATTTTCAAAACATATGGTCAGCTCCGGTCCGCTCCTATCCTGAAGGTTTGGGGTTGATTTGTCAGGCCGGGGTTTATTAAACCACAGATTGTTGTGGTAAATGGACCCCATCCTATAATCTCGGAGATAAGCAGAAACAGCTTTATTGACATGTTTCCTAGCTTTCTCAATCTGTGGACAAAATTGATTGGACCAGTTCCATTTCTGTCTTTGGCATATGTTAGAATAGACAAAGGCAGTTTTGGGGAAAACTGACATCCTGCAACACCCGACATCGGAGGGCATTTGTCTTCTAAGTCCCCCAGTCACTCCTGAGTGACATAGACTCTGTCATAGAATCTGAAGGTGGATTTGAGATGAGAGGTACCTGCAAGCAGTATCTGCTTGCAGGTACCTCTCATCTCAAATCCACCTTCAGATTCCACCAGAAACTTTCTCCTTCCTCAGCAGCGGCACTTTCCTGAAGTCCTCCATTGGGTCCGACAGCGGTTTCTGACACCACTTCACACCTATGCACCAGGCTTCCCTGGTGTAGGTAACATGGGTACTAGGGCATCCATGCGTGGGGTGGCTCTCTAATCTTCCGTCTTCCATGGGGACCACTGGGAAGGGTCTTTAATCTTTAAAAAGCCAACTGCGAATTACCAATAGAGTTGTACGGAGCACGCAGTCGTGTTCCCAAACTGCACACGCTCTCCGTGGGGTCCCTATCTAATCACCTTGGGTGAATCCTTGGGTCCTCAGCACTTATACGTCCTCTTAATACTGTCTTAACCCAAGTGGTGGCTCGGATACCACTTTCTTAGTATATGGTTTGGCCCCCCTGGGGCCCACTGTGTAGTCTGTGCTATTTACTGTGTTTCTTTGTAAAGTATTGTGTGCATTGTGATTATCTCCAGGGTGGAGATATCTAAACATGTTAGAGCGTTTTATATAATAAATACATCTTTTTAAAATATACCTTGTGTGGTTCTTTTTCACTTAATCTATACCATAAGATTGCATACTGGTAAAACAAGCTGCTTTGCACTACTTATGTACTAAGCCTGAAGGCTGCTCTCCACCGCTACCACTTAGAGAGCTTCTAAGTTTGTCTAAGACCTCCTAAATCATCATAAGGGTTGTCTGGACTGGTGTAAGGTGCCCACTTGCATGAGTGGACATCATATGCCAGGCCAGCTTCTTACAGGGCCTATGTACCTATATGAGAGGATTAAGGTAAACAGACCTTGGGGGTCACTGTGCCCCAGTAATGCTGGCTTAGCCATGGTTCCCCATTTTGAAAAATAACGCAGAGAAGACTCCTTTTTTACTGTAAAAGGGCCAGTACGTGGAATCAGTGGTCTGGACATTTGAGGTCTGCAGCTGAGGAATTAAAATGTAAGAAAGTGCTGAAAACATTTGTATATAAACTTTAGGGATTGTAAGACTCCTGCAGTTTCTTTTCCATTTCTAGTTGCCTAAAGCACTGGGACACTCGTTTTAGTGGCCTTGTGCTGTAGAAGAACCTCTCATTCATTCATGTTTAAATACATTTGAAGCAGGCAATTGCTATAAGGCTTAATTTCTAATGTGCAATGAATGCTGTTTACATTGTTAAACATCAGTTTTTCTTGTCTAGCTACTTTTCTAAGTTTACCTGAAAGTCCCCTCTGAATGCAAACTATTGTCACTGAAAAAGGTTCATGGATTGTGGTGGTATCAAATAGGAAGTGTCCAGTCTGAAATGTAAAATCTATTCCATGCAGGTGTTGATGATAGATAGATTATTTAGTTGGCAGGACACAGATTTCGGTTTGGTTGAACTTTGCAATCTGTGATATCTCAGTGGTAGGAATTGTTCTTTTCCCATTCAATATTAGCTGCCAAGTGACAGCATGGACGAACTCTTCTACAAAAGTCTCAGGGCTAATGGACATTAGCTTAGGACTGAATGTACATTGGACATTGGTCGACTACGTGTCAAATGATGTAACAAAAAACTTGAATGAACTCATAGATCTTGGAGACAGACCAAGCACAGTGTAGGTACTTGATCTCCAGTTCCACTGGCTGAGTAACAAACATATTACTAAAATCGATGTACTGTATTAATTAACATGAATTTAATTATGTTTTAATCAAATATATTGTTACATTTGTTTAATTCAAATTAGATTACTAAGGTATTTCATAATGAAATAATAAATATCTACTTTGACCCTGACAAGATTTTGATTTATAGTTTGTTCAATTCAATAATACAACTGTACCCTACACAAACTCCCCAGAAGGGGCATATCTGCTGGCAGGGTTTGGATTTTGGAGGAGGTATAGACCATAGTCAATGCTTTGTCTGAAAGGAGCATAGTAACAGAAGGTAATTAAACTAAGGGGCATATTTACGAGAGAAGTGGCAGAGCATGGTGTTAGCCTCCGTGGCTTAACGCCATACTCCACCACCTCTGAAACACAGGGGCGCACTGGATTCAAATGAATACGGTGCAGCCCGGTGTTTCCCCCTGCGCTGGTGCTAATTTACTTCAAGGGTGTCTGCGTTGCAGGGGAATAATTGTTTATGTGCAGGAAGGTGTCCCTTCCTGCACATGAACAATCAGTAATGGCACTTTGTAACTTCTGTGTCTGCTGCTTAATGCAGCACACATAGAAGCTGTAAAACGACATTGGTTTCAATGATTGTTTGTTTATGTGGAGGAAGGGACACTTTCTGCACATAAACAATCAGTGGCGTTTTGCTGTTTCTATGTGTGCTGCACAACGCAGCACACATGGAATGTGTGCTGCACAACGCAGCACACATGGAAACAGTAAAAACTAGGAGAAATAAAGCATTTCTTCTCGTGTCACCTGTTTAAGACCAGGGTTTCCCTGGTCTTAATTTTGGCGCTGCCTATTTACGGCATCCTTCTAAATAGGAGGCAGTGTCAAAATCTATTGGTGTTTGGGTGGAATGCCCACCGCAATACCCATTGCCTTCCCGTTTCATGCTAAGTACAGCATGAAAGCGTGCTTTATTTACAAGGCAGCGTTAAGCCACATTAAGTGACTTAACGCTGCCTTGTAAATAAGGTGAAGCCCCTATCATCACCACAATGTCTGAAAAAGTGACATTGTGGTGGCGATAGGGGCTTGTAACTATTAAAATTGTGAGTTTCAGACCAGACTCGAACATGACTATCTTTTTAAACTGATAGAAGACGTGGCTAAACCACTACCGATATATTCCATGAGAGTCAGAATGTGTGGCTGTACAAATCAGAAAAATTCTGTGTTCACATTGTAATATAGGCATGTCCAGTGGAATTGCGTAGCGCTAGACAAGCAAAATGTTGACTAAATTATGGAGCAAGAAAAGACAAATTAGGAGCCCTAATGCAGCACATTTTGTGTGAGTATTACCTCATTATTTTCGCATTTTTTACAGATATAAACACTATCTCATTTGTTCAACCCTTACACCAAAACACAGAAATCAGTAATAGAAACGTGATCAGTCAACTTTTGCGAAGGGACTACCACTGTCCACATTATTAGTACCTTTTGAACTGTTTAACTAGAGATATATTTTTTGCTAAACTCCGCAGAATATTCAGAAGCTATGCAGCAGAGAATGGATTTTGTAGCAAATGCGGCACATCCAAAATGGTGCAGAAAATGCCGCAAAATCTCTTAATTCCAGTGGCTCTGCATTTAGTACTGCAGGTGGGTGTTTTAGCTGTGCATGCCCTTTAGTTATTTTTATAATGCACCTTTATGTCCGATAATACACTGAAGGGCCTTATTTTCTTCCCTATCATCTTTGAACAAGAAGAAAAACTTGGATGGGACTCGATCCCGCTATTCCCCTATGTTTTGAATTCAGAACAAGAATTCTTACATCATGAAGGGCCTGAAAACCATCCCTGGCCACAAACAGCAATTAACTTCTCAGATGGTTTTCTCTTTGTGCCATTGTCAATATTTATGTCATTCTTACTTTTCATTCTCCAGTTTCATGTTCTGTTACTTTTCTTGGAATTCAGAGTTCTTCCTCGCACCGTAGGATTTTCAGTCGTGGCTCAGGCACTCTTCCTTGTAGGATCAACACGTGAGCCTGGGATTTGAGCAGATTAAATAAAACGCCTTTGTTTCCATAGAAAAGCTTAAGTAGACAGAACTTCAACCTTACATGTCCTTTATTTTTCAACTTCCCCCATTTTTCCTTCCAAGAAACATGCATGGATGTAGGTCTATTTTAAAGTAGGTACTTCACTTTCTTTCAGTATATTCTTTTGTTTTCTGTTACTTCAACAAATCAAGAAATCACTGGAAGTACCTTTGCTACAAAATTCCTAAACTCTCCAAATTCACTACTGGAGTGAATTAATCTGATGTTGATGCATCCTGACTTCTTGTGCATCATTGTTTTATTCAGGAAATTGAGCTTTTCTGTTAGGGATCCCCAATTGCTTCTATCCGAGGCAATAGATAAACAATCTCTGGAGTGGTAAGTTGATCATGGGCTACATGGAGCAACACAACACAAATAAGTGCTTTTTAAATACTTTATTATGGATGGACTAAATAAACATGTTAGTGAACCTTAAAAGTGTTTGTTTTCTTGAATGCTGTACTATTCCAAAAGTGGATAGAAACAGCAGAGAGTTGTTTCAAAGTGTCAATGTGTTCTTAGTTTACAGCAGCAAGTATTAGAATATAAATCGATTGGATAATCTTTGCCTTTTGTGTTGCCTATTTTATTTCCCAGTGTTATTTGAGTTGTACTGCTTATTCCCGGTGCCCCCTGATTGCCACCACCCACAATCTCCTTTTCCCGCCACTGCTGCCCTGCCCCCCGACTGAGCCCGATCCCGTCTCCCTCCCGCTGCTCCCGCCCCCATCCCCTACATGTGCTTGCTGCTGTGGGGGAGTGCGCGTGACTCCTTGACCTCCTGGGCCAGGGTCAGCATTCTCCCCAGAAGCTCCTCACGATCGGCGGCCCGCAGCTCTGCGCTTTCTCCCGGCTGGGTTCAAGCCGGCTGCTGTGACTGCACCGCAGGTCCTCCGGCGTAGTGGTTTTTCTCAATTTTTTCCTGATTGCTTGCCTGCTTTGTTTTTGCCTTTTGTGTTGCCAATTTTATTCCCCAGTGTTATTTGTGTTGTGCTGCTTATTCCTCGTGCCCCCTGATTGCTTCCACCCACTCTCTCCTTTTCCTGCCGCTGCTGCCCCATGGCCCGCCCCCCGACCGAGCCCGCTCCCGCCTCCCTCCCGCTGCTCCCACACCCCTCCCCTACATATGCCCCGGCACCCCCCGGCACATCCCGCACCCCCCACCAAAGAGGACCACAACCACCTCAAATGCATACTGCTCAACACCCGCTCCGTCCACATGCACGCGGTCAAACTCTGGGACCTACTCGACTCAACCTCCCCGGACGTCGCCTTCCTGACGGAGACCTGGATGAACTCCTCATCGGCACTCGACGTTGGCATAGCCATCCCGATGGCTACAAGATCACCCGCAGGGACCGCACAAACAGACCGGGAGGATGAATCGCCATCGTCCACAGAAATACCCTCAGAATCTCGACCAACACCAATGACACCCTCAGCACTGCAGAACACCTGCACTTCCATATCCACATCAATCCCAACACCACCTTCAGGGGAACCTCGTGTACAGACCCCCCGGACCACGGCCACAATTCATCGACTCCATCACAGACACCGTCAGTGCGCGCACTTTGGCCTCCACAGACTACATCCTCCTCAGGGACCTGCACTTCCACCTCGATAACACCAACGACAGAACTCCACCACACCACTGGACAATCTCACCAACCTCGGCCTCAAACAGCTTGTCACGACACCCACCCACTCCGCCGTACACATGCTCAATCCCATCTTCTCTGCCAGCAGCCACATCTCCATCAGGCCACCACCGAACTCCACTGGACCGACCACCGCTGCATCCACTTCTCCTTCAAGAAAACTATCACACACAACCACCAGCAAAGAATCCCCTACCACAGCTGAAACAAGGTCACCAAAGACAAGCTAATCACCACCCTCTCCCGCAACCTCAAGAAATTGATTGATGACTGCGCCAACACTCTCGCCCCGATCAAGAAACCCGCAAACAGACGCACCAACAGAAGAGCCATCTGGTTCACCACCGACCTTCAGACATCCAGGCAGACCTGCCGGAGACTAGAGAAGATATGCAGCAGACACCACCAACTCATTCGAACAGCCAAAAGGACCTCCTTCAAGGAACGCATCGATAGCAACGCACACAATAGCAAAGAGCTCTTCAACATCGTGAAGGAGCTAGCCAGCCCCAGCTCCAGCTCCAACGACATCCCGCCATCACAAGACCTTGGCGACTCTCTAGCTACCTTCTTCCACCGCAAGATCGCAGACATCCGCAACAGCATCTACCAGACCCCACCAACAGCCCCCGACACCGCAGACTCACTGTCCCCCAGTCACACCGGCTGCTTGATTTCCTGGAACCACGTTAACGACAAAGACTCCATCAAGGCCATGAACACAATCCACTCCGGCTCACCATCAGACCCCTGCCCCCACCACATCTTCAACAAAGCAAGCTCCATCATCGCACCCAAACTTCGTAAGATCTACAACAGCTCATTCGAGATCCCCACCTTCCCAAAAAGCTGTAAACACGCAGAGATCAATGCACTGCTCAAGAAACCCAAGGCCGACCCAGAATACCTCAAGAACTTCCGGCCCATCTCCCCACTCCCGTTCCCGGTGAAAGTCATTGAGAAGATCATCAACAGACAACTGACCCAATTCCTTGTAGAGAACCACATCCATGGTCTCGTCCCTATCCGGATTCCGCATCAACCACAGTACCGAAACCGCCCTCAATGCCGCCACCAATGACATCAGCAAAAACATTGGCCAGGTAGGTTGGTTTTAACGACAAAGTCTAGTACCACTTATCCAATTGATCTAAGCGGACTCACTTTTCATTTCGTATTTTTTACTCAGTTTTTCATTTTTCAAAAACTTCATTCGTATATGTCTGAAGAATGATACCATTTCAGTAGCAAAAATTCACATAAAAATGACAATGTTCAAAACATAAATTTGACAATCACTGTGAATGAGACATATTTACATTTACACAATATATACAAAAACACAGACAAAAAATGCCTATCTTCATTAAATGTTTGAGGCACCAGTCCTGATGTACAACCTACGGACAAGCAAGTGCCTGCCGCTTTGCACATGACAATGTTAAAGTGCATTTTCAGCATTGTGGCGGCCGGTGCAGAGAGCACCGCCCGCCCCAATGCTGAAAGTACAGGATGTGCCCGCCACTGTGGCGGGCACATCCTAATGGCACCGCCAGGACCCCCGCCCTTATGGTGGGCGGTCCCGATTTACGATGGGATGACGGGCGGGCAAAGTCCGCCCGTCATCCTAATGGAGCCCTAGCTCTTTAAGTTTGACTAAAGATTGGTCATTTAGATATGCAAAATTAAATGTAGCATTTGCCCTGTTATTAGTGGACAAGGATTACGAGGGCTTACCTGGCTGTGTGTGCTTGCCAACTAATTGGTGATTCAAGATGTACCGCCTTGGCCTGTATGTTGAGGGGAACGGCCTAAGTGAGTTAATCTTATTTGAAAAATAGTATAAGACTCCAGCAAGGTGTGTGGCCCATGGATCTGTCAGAATAAAGGCTAGTGCAGACGGTTTTGCCTTTGGCGTGAGTTCAGCAAAGTAAGCAAAGTTCTTGCCAAGCCACCACTCACACAGCAGAGTAACTGTGTGATTACACATATTAATCTTATCCAACGCCTTCTCTTGTAGAACCTTTTAGTGACCTGGCCAAAATGTTATGTCTTTTGCTGCCACAATGAAGACATGAAAAGCAGCAACAGTTTCAACAGAGTGTCACTAAAACCAAATATTTCCTAATGGCAGATCAAGTATAGAACTTCTGAGGGTCAGGGATGCACTTGTTGTAATGCCTGAAGGGCAGGTTGGCAATGATTGACTGTAGAGTTGGTTCCATCATAAGACACTGTTCAGCCCCAAAGAAGGGTTTGGCATTCTCAGGGACATGCATGATGCTATTCTTCTGCAAAGCCATGGTAAAATGGTGAAAGTGGTCCTACCAAGTCTGTGGAGTAGCAGGAATGTGCTCTAGATGCAAAAGGAACAAATGATGGACCAAATGCAAACATTCACCCCCAGTCACAAAGATCTGGGTTAAATCCATCTTTCTTTTGTTCACCTCACCACGCCAGTTTGGTCCCAGCCATATGCAAATCAGTCTTGTGCCTGTCCCTCATAGAAACAGTCCAGCCTGAACTGCCAAACCAGGTCCTCCCTGGACTGGAAACAAGCATCCTGGGACCAGTTTCGGAGCATCACCCCTCATCAGCCAGGCTAGCTTGAATCCAGTGGCGCAGCGAGCAGGGAGCCCCATCTGGGCATACCCTTCCCACGTAGGGTGACAAATGCAAAATGGAACAAATTATGGATGGAATGTTGAAAAATGCAAACATTCACCCCCAGTCACAAAGATCTGGGTTTAATCTATTGTTCTTTTGCTCACAACACAACCACGGTTTTACCCAGCCATATGCAAATCAATCTTGAACCAGTCCCTCATAGGAACAGTCTAGTCCGACCTGCCAAGCCAGGTCCTCCCTGGACAGTAAACAAGCATCCTGGGACCAGTTTTGGGTATCACCCCATATCATCCAGGCTAGCTTGAATCCAGTGGTGCAGTGCGCACAGAACCCATATCTGGGCATACTCTTCTCACTTGGGGCGACAAATGCAAAAGGAACAAAGGATGGACGGATTGCTGAAAAATGCAAACATTCAACCACAGTCACAAAGATCTGGGTTTAATCCATTGTTCTTTTGCTCACCACACCACCCCAGTTTAGACCCAGCCATATGCAAATCAGTTTTGACCCTTTCCCTCATAGGGACAGTCCAGATCGAACTGCAAAGTCAGGTCATCCCTGGTCCGGAAACAAGCATCCTGGGACCAGTTTTGAGACATCACCCCTCATCAGCCAGTCTCTGCTTGAATCCAGTGGCATAGTGAAGACAGACCCACATCTGGGCATACCCTTCCCACTTAGGGCGACAAATGCAAAAGGAACAAATGATGAACAGCATGCTGAAAAATGCAAACATTCACCCCCAGTCACAGAGATCTGGGTTTAATCCAGTGTTCAAAAGTGTAGAGTTTCCACGGTTAGCCCTCTCGGGAAGAGAACTCCATGTTGGAGGCATAAGTAATAAACAGATTGTTAACCAGGTTACAGCAGGTGTACCTACTAAAATAGGATCATTAGAGAATATTCGTCAGTTCATAATATGTGATGTGAGTCCTGTCCATTTATTGGAAAGTGACTTTTTTTTGTTTTGTTTTATATAGCACAAATTAGACCCGAAGATATCAGGTATCAGAGCGCTTTACATGAGCACCAGTTTTGTTGCAGATGGACACATTCATTTTTGTTAGGCACGGGGAGATTTGCCCAGAATCACAGGACGTTGAGCGTCATTACCGAGACTCAGCCCGGTTCCCCAGCTTCAAGGTCGACCGCTCTAGCCGTAAGGCTACATCCTCTCCTTGTTGTGCAAGATGAACTGCGTGATTTACAGCACACCGGATGGTGTCGCAACTGAAATCCAAGATGAAGACTCAGGGCCTTATTAAGATGTCGGGCAGATGACATCGTCGCGGATACGGATTCGACCGACTGCTGAATTATGATGCGACCACACATACTGCGGTCGCAAACTCCCATTTCTGTGTGGCAGCTTGTGCTGCAGTTGTAAACCAGCCGCTGCACACCACTCTATAAATTCAAGTCAAATTTCAAATTCAGACGTGTTGCAGAAGATGTGTGCTAAAAATGTTTAATTTGTCAGAGAAATAATCAATAAAAGAGGACTACTGTCCTCATGATTCACATTGGCAAGTCAGAGGACTCAATTACAATACTTAAAGAAGACTTCATTGAGATGCCAGTTTAAAATGACCTTAATTGCATTCTTGTGATTGTCTGTGGATATCTGGTTGCGCCGGACCAGGACAAAGTCACAAGTTTAGGCTGACTGCTATAGATGGAAGGTGGCAGGGGGGTTTTTCAAATCAAAGGGCATCGCCCGGAACTGAAAGTGCCCTTCTGGGTTAGAGAAGGCGCAATTCTCTTTGGCCCCCTTGGTTAAGGCAATCTGCCAGTATCTAGACACTAAATCAAATGTGCTAAGAAACTTGGCATCTCCGAACCAATCTATGAGCTCATTTGCTCTGGGGATGTTCTGTGTGTAAAGTTTGGTGAGTGCATTGAGCCCCCAGCAATCCACACAGGGCTGTAGTTCTGGGATGGTACCAGAGGAGCAGCCTTGGGGATCAGCATTACAGGGCTGTTTGAGGGCTCAATAATCCCTAACTCTAGCATTTAGAAGCCTTCCTTCTTAATGCTTGATTAATGCTTGCTCTCACCTTGTCAGACAACCTGTAGATTTTACTCTTCACAAGCATGCTGCCCAAAGCATCAATATCATGGGTACACAACGTAGTGCGATCTGGAGTAAGGGAGAAGAGAGAGGCAAACTGCTCCAACAACTGGAGGCAGTCTCTCTGTTGTTCTAGGTCCAAGGTAGTGGAGAGGCTGACAACATCCACTTACCAGGCTTGGGTGTGTGTTTCTGGCTCTGCGTGCATGTGGAGTTTCGAAAAACCTTGCTTCAATTTTTTTCCTCACTCGCGCTTGCCAATGTTATGTTTGCCCTTGCAAGCGAGGACAATCTTACTCCACACCACCTCACGGCGAGATTTCTCAATGCTGGTGATCATGGATGGCCGCTCCTGCTCACTTTGTAATCCCTCCATTCGCATTGAGGAAGCTGCAGCTTAAGTAGAACATCTACTCAAGTGGCAGAAAGATGCAGCGCCCTCTTGCTCTGTGCTTGGTGCCATTCGAGCTGATTTTCCAGCGCGGGACAGGCACCCAGCACTAAAAATCAGCATGAACGCCACAACCTAACACACTCTGCCACTTGCAATACTCTGCGTAGTGCGGCAGAGTTTTTTGGACACTTGGCAAAGTTCCACATAGCAGAACTCCACCCAGGCCTATCACTTACCCATCCTGTTGCTTGGAAGAAAAGAGGTCGGGGAGAGGTTCAGACTCCCCTTCCACTCCTTCACCTATTAACAGGAGCATGGTTACCCCAGAGTTATTAAAGTGGGGCTTGAGGCGATTAACATGCAAAACACTTAAAGGGTTCCTGGGAGTCTTGAAGTCCACCATGTATGTGACCTCCCTCTTGTGCTCTTTCACTTCAAAGGGGCCATACCAGCAGTCTAGTAGGGCCTTTGGCTCCAGAAACTCCATAACCCGCAATTTTTGGCCAGGCTGAAACTCGACCAGAGTGACCTTCTTGTCAAACCTCTATTTCATGGCTTCCTGGCTGGCTTTTAACCGCTATGTCAATGCCATAACAATATTTAAATATAAATATCCACATTAATTTATATCACTCAAATTATGCTAGAGTCCCTAGAGATTGTCACAAAATTGTGAACTCTGTGAGTGCCCCTATCCTCTACGGGATACTCAGTATATGGACACATTTACTTAAGGAAGAACAACAACCACTATAAAATGGCCGCTATCATGATGAGAATGTCTAGGTCTTACCATACGTATGTCTGGTATGTAATGTCATTCCCACCGGGGCTGGACGGGGCTCCGTAGGCTACATTGCATATTGGGGAAGCAAGCAGTGACTACACTCCAGCCCCCCATATTGCAATAAAGATCCATTCTAGCCAACTAAAAATGGGGCACTGAACCCGCTCGGTCATCCTGAATTATTTTCATCCAGTCCGTATCTTATTCAACGTAAGTCCCACCTGCACAGAATGAATGGTGACAGCTGCCTTTGATTCTACTGACAACACGTGGCATCCTCACTCTATAAGACCCTATGCAACTCCGCCAGTCTACATATACAGGCTGACAGAGGATGATAGGTCTAGGGAGACTCTCCCACGAGGATCACATAAGTGCTCAATTATAATGCATTCTATACCTGAAAAATGAGGAGTACCTCTGTATCCTTCTACTGCTTTCTTGGTGACAGATTATATTGATATCCATATTTTTACTTACTAGTATCACTCGGTTTACACCAGTTTTTTCTCAGTTTATTCGCGGAACTTTGCCAGACCTAAAGGGTACTTCTAGTCTGAATTCCAGGTAAGGTCTGGAGAGACACACTCTTTGTGTTCATTATAACATCATGATGATAATACATAGCTGCTACCATATGTCTACGATACCTTTACTGATACATTCTCTCTATCTGCTTCCGTCACTAGCACATGGAGCATCTAGTATGAACTGATGTATAAAGCAAATGATGTGCACCTATTTGCTTTTTAATGTATTCATACATATATATATATATATATATATATATGTGCAGGAACTCCAAAATGCCACCTCCACTCGTAAAAAACTGGCGAAGCAGGAGACAGACCACAGGTTTCAGGAAACTGGTTTTTATTTGCAGGTTTTCTAGTACAACCGACCATGACGTGTTTCGGGCTTTGCAGCCCTTGTTCACATGCAAGGAGTAGCTGCATTAGGTGATTTTTAAAGTGCATTGTGCTCCGCCCTCAGGCCGCCTCCCACTAGATCACATGGTCTATTGACATAAACAGCAGACTTAATGCGCCTGAATACACAGTTAAGCAACACATTTGATGCAATGATGCAATTTTGTTAATGGTGTATTCATATTCATTAACCATAATGGAAATTGTTTATAGGTTAATGCATATATTAGTCCAATTTCTGCATAAATGCATTTACAGACTATGAACATCATTTTCTATGAACATTAACATAGGGTTCAAACCCACAAATGAAAAGAGAAAAATAACCGGATAAATCCGATATGTCACCATAAATAGGGATGAACAACCTTGGAAACTAGAACAATGTTCTTTATAATGAATTCCAAAGGACCTATGTACATATGTGTGAGGGAATGGGCGGCCGGATGTGCAAATGAGAAAAAAAAGTGCTGTAGTGTCAAACACCTGAAGCTAAGACAACCTTGTCTAGTGTGCAAAGAGGCTAAATCTAAAGTGCAAGTATTCACATCACAAAAGTGATAAAATCCATTATATAAATGTGTGTTCCTGTTAACAGAGAATGCATATATGAACATTACCAGTAATATAAACATGTACAAAGCCATATTATATGATAAAAGGTAAGTATAAAATGCTATTCTAAAAACAATAATTCATCATGATTTTACAAGTGAGGAATAAATATAGTGATAAAATATGCAGTGATAAAAATGGAAGTGTAAAAAGGAAGGAATGCCACAGATGTATAATGGCCGAAGGACAAAGATGTACTAATGAAAGGGATATGTTAAAATCTAATAGATAACAGGGAACCTGACTATCTATTGTGCATCATAAATAGTATGGGTTTATCCCTTCTTGTAATCCAAAGAAGTATGGGTGGGCAACAGGGAACCTGACTGCCCACCCAACTGGAGATACATCATGATGAATCAGACATTTGATGACTGTATTGAGTTAATTTCAAAGCATGATTGATGTAAAACTCCAATATCAATGCAGGGCATAAATAAATGAATGAATCAACATGCAGTAGAAACAAGAATTCAGAACTCAACAATTACAACAAAGACCCTGGGCTCTATAAGAAGTTGTATATATCTTCAGTGTTATTGAGCCCATTGGGCCACTTACTGTCGAACTGGAGAATGAAACGTGTTTCCAACTGTCTCAGTAACAACTCCCTGTTACCTCCTCTGCGCAAAGGGGGTACCGACCCTACTACATAGTACCTTAAACACTGCAGATCTTGATTGTGTTTTAGCGCGAAATGACGCGCCACTGGGTAGGCTTGATCATTGTGGAGTATAGCTCTGAGGTGTTGAAGAATTCTGACGTGCACCTGGGCTTTTTATGCTGCCAATATAGTTTAGACCACAGGTGCATGTCAGAACGTAGACTGCAAAATCAGTTTTACAATCATGGTTGCCCTTGATAGGAGTTTCACTCATGCTAAATGGTGTACGATAGTGAGTCATGTTTACACCAAATTTGCATGCTCTGCAATGTGTGCATTTGTAAAAAACTGCTTTAGTTTTTAGCCATGTGCCCTTTGATTTTAGCTCCGGACTGCTGGTATCTAAAGAAACTCCCATATTTCTAGCCCGTCGAAAGGTGACAGTGGGTGTACGGGGCAAGGTAGAATTGAGAATGTTGTCAGTTTAGACTATTGGCCAATTTTTCCGGATAATCTTTTGAATGGCCTTTTCATCACTGCTGTAGGCTGTGATGAATATCGGACAGGTAGTATTTTTCAACACTGTATTGGCAACAGACTCAGTGTCTTCCGAATCAACATCAGTATTTGGCAAAAGGCTCTCCCTACTTCTCAACCTAGCTTTAGCCAAAGCTTGGTTAAAGGTGCGATCAGAGTAGCCTCGGTCTTTTAGCCGGGCTTTTAGTTCAGTAACACACCTTTCGAAACCAGTGGCAGAGCTACATATACGTTTGATCCTTAGGATTTCTCCATAAGGAATACTTGATATGGTGTGTTGTGGGTGGAGACTGGAGGCATGTAGTGTGGTATTGCCAGAAGTGGGTTTACGGAATAGAGTGGACTCTATTCTGTTAGCATTGATATATATTTTGACATCCAGGAATTCTATTTCGGAGGGACTGATATGTGAAGTAAAGTGCAGATTGAGGGGGTTGACGTTAATTTCATCTACAAACAATTGAGCCTCCTCTGCACTGCCCTGCCAGAGAATAAAAATATTGTCAATATATCTAAGATATTTAACAATCTTTTCTCTTACCCACACTTCGTGCGTGACGGCGAGAACCCGCTCCTCCCACCAGCCTACGTGCAAGCACGCATAGCTGGGGGAGAAGCAGGATCCCATCGCCACGCCACGAAGTTGTCTCCACAAATCCTTGCCAAAAGAAAAATAATTATTATTCAGACACCAGTCCATCAAATCAAGAATAACATTGTTGTGAGCATATAATTCCGCAGATCTATTGCCTAGAAAGTGCTGAGTAGCCCGTAGTCCCTCTTTATGTCCAATGCTCGTATATAGGGACTCAACGTCCAATGTCATGAGTAGCATGTCTTCTTGCCATTCTAGATCTTTGATTTTTTGTAGGAAGTCACCGGTGTCCTGTACATAGCTTGGTAACGCGGTGACTAGGTCTTGAAGAAAATAGTCTATGTAGCGACCTACATTCTCTCCAACACTGTCTATAGCCAAAATGATCGGCCGTCCTGGGGTGGGGAAGGTTCCCTTGTGTACTTTGGGAATCAGGTAGAGAACCGGCAGCACTGGAAATTCTTTATTCATAAATTGGAATTCTTCTCCAGAAATTAGCCCCTCACGCCGGTATTTGCTCAAGAGTTTTTCTAAAGTGACTTTGGCCTTGGTGTATTCTTTGTTATTGCTTTTGATATAGCAAGAAGTATCATGCAGTTGTCTTAGGGCTTCTGTTATGTAATCTTTCTTGGCCCAAATTACCAAGTTGCCCCTCTTGTCAACTGTTTTTATTACTATGTCAGGATTAGTACTGAGTTTTTTGACAAGAGCGACATATTCAGCTTGTTTATGATTGTACTGTTGTTGTTTGCGGTTACATGTTTTGGTGTACAGTTGCTTCATTTCATTTACAATGCAATCCTGGAAAGTATCTATGGCGTCTTTTATCATTAAAGGAGTGAATTTGGACTTATTTTTAAATGGTGTCATACCTGCTCCTTTTTGAGAAATGTTGATTCGGGCAAGTCTAGTTTGGGTGTTATCTCCATTGTCCTGGCACATAGGCTGTGAGTCAGTAGCTTGACCTAAGTCATGGAGAGTTAAAAAGGTGGGTGCATCTGCCGCTCTTACCTCGAGCACTCCGTCCGGAGTGCTTGAATCATCAGCGGGTGGTTTGTCTTCATCCATTTTCAGTTTCTGAGTGGCGAAGAATTTCTGCAGCTACTGATACATTCTCTCTATCTGCTTCCGTCACTAGCACATGGAGCATCTAGTATGAACTGATGTATAAAGCAAATGATGTGCACCTATTTGCTTTTTAATGTATTCATACACATATATATATATATATATATATATATATATATATATATATATATATATATATATATATATATATATATATATATATATATATATATATATATATATATATATTATCTACTGGCGGTCTCCAGTAGGTAGTTATAGTTAGGACCTATTTTCCATAGGAAATCCCCAACATTCTATTTGCAATAATTTTGGCGCCGGTTGACGAATCTTCGCAAAATTTTCAAAACATATGGTCAGCTCCGGTCCGCTCCTATCCTGAAGGTTTGGGGGTGATTTGTCAGGCCGGGGTTTATTAAAACACAGATTGTTGTGGTAAATGGACCCCATCCTCTAATCTCGGAGATAAGCAGAAACAGCTTTATTGACATGTTTCCTAGCTTTCTCAATCTGTGGACAAAATTGATTGGACCAGTTCCATTTCTGTCTTTGGCATATGTTAGAATAGACAAAGGCAGTTTTGGGGAAAACTGACATCCTGCAACACCCGGCATCGGAGGGCATTTGTCTTCTAAGTCCCCCAGTCACTCCTGAGTGACATAGACTCTGTCATAGAATCTGAAGGTGGATTTGAGATGAGAGGTACCTGCAAGCAGTATCTGCTTGCAGGTACCTCTCATCTCAAATCCACCTTCAGATTCCACCAGAAACTTTCTCCTTCCTCAGCAGCGGCACTTTCCTGAAGTCCTCCATTGGGTCCGACAGCGGTTTCTGACACCACTTCACACCTATGCACCAGGCTTCCCTGGTGTAGGTAACATGGGTACTAGGGCATCCATGCGTGGGGTGGCTCTCTAATCTTCCGTCTTCCATGGGGACCACTGGGAAGGGTCTTTAATCTTTAAAAAGCCAACTGCGAATTACCAATAGAGTTGTACGGAGCACGCAGTCGTGTTCCCAAACTGCACACGCTCTCCGTGGGGTCCCTATCTAATCACCTTGGGTGAATCCTTGGGTCCTCAGCACTTATACGTCCTCTTAATACTGTCTTAACCCAAGTGGTGGCTCGGATACCACTTTCTTAGTATATGGTTTGGCCCCCCTGGGGCCCACTGTGTAGTCTGTGCTATTTACTGTGTTTCTTTGTAAAGTATTGTGTGCATTGTGATTATCTCCAGGGTGGAGATATCTAAACATGTTAGAGCGTTTTATATAATAAATACATATTTTTAAAATATACCTTGTGTGGTTCTTTTTCACTTAATCTATACCATAAGATTGCATACTGGTAAAACAAGCTGCTTTGCACTACTTATGTACTAAGCCTGAAGGCTGCTCTCCACCGCTACCACTTAGAGAGCTTCTAAGTTTGTCTAAGACCTCCTAAATCATCATAAGGGTTGTCTGGACTGGTGTAAGGTGCCCACTTGCATGAGTGGACATCATATGCCAGGCCAGCTTCTTACAGGGCCTATGTACCTATATGAGAGGATTAAGGTAAACAGACCTTGGGGGTCACTGTGCCCCAGTAATGCTGGCTTAGCCATGGTTCCCCATTTTGAAAAATAACGCAGAGAAGACTCCTTTTTTACTGTAAAAGGGCCAGTACGTGGAATCAGTGGTCTGGACATTTGAGGTCTGCAGCTGAGGAATTAAAATGTAAGAAAGTGCTGAAAACATTTGTATATAAACTTTAGGGATTGTAAGACTCCTGCAGTTTCTTTTCCATTTCTAGTTGCCTAAAGCACTGGGACACTCGTTTTAGTGGCCTTGTGCTGTAGAAGAACCTCTCATTCATACATGTTTAAATACATTTGAAGCAGGCAATTGCTATAAGGCTTAATTTCTAATGTGCAATGAATGCTGTTTACATTGTTAAACATCAGTTTTTCTTGTCTAGCTACTTTTCTAAGTTTACCTGAAAGTCCCCTCTGAATGCAAACTATTGTCACTGAAAAAGGTTCATGGATTGTGGTGGTATCAAATAGGAAGTGTCCAGTCTGAAATGTAAAATCTATTCCACGCAGGTGTTGATGATAGATAGATTATTTAGTTGGCAGGACACAGATTTCGGTTTGGTTGAACTTTGCAATCTGTGATATCTCAGTGGTAGGAATTGTTCTTTTCCCATTCAATATTAGCTGCCAAGTGACAGCATGGACGAACTCTTCTACAAAAGTCTCAGGGCTAATGGACATTAGCTTAGGACTGAATGTACATTGGACATTGGTCCACTACGTGTCAAATGATGTAACAAAAAACTTGAATGAACTCATAGATCTTGGAGACAGACCAAGCACAGTGTAGGTACTTGATCTCCAGTTCCACTGGCTGAGTAACAAACATATTACTAAAATCGATGTACAGTATTAATTAACATGAATTTAATTATGTTTTAATCAAATATATTGTTACATTTGTTTAATTCAAATTAGATTACTAAGGTATTTCATAATGAAATAATAAATATCTACTTTGACCCTGACAAGATTTTGATTTATAGTTTGTTCAATTCAATAATACAACTGTACCCTACACAAACTCCCCAGAAGGGGCATATCTGCTGGCAGGGTTTGGATTTTGGAGGAGGTATAGACCATAGTCAATGCTTTGTCTGAAAGGAGCATAGTAAGAGAAGGTAATTAAACTAAGGGGCATATTTACGTGAGAAGCGGCAGAGCATGGTGTTAGCCTCCGTGGCTTAACGCCATACTCCACCACCTCTGAAACACAGGGGCGCACTGGATTCAAATGAATACGGTGCAGCCCTGTGTTTCCCCCTGCGCTGGTGCTAATTTACTTCAAGGGTGTCTGCGTTGCAGGGGAATAATTGTTTATGTGCAGGAAGGTGTCCCTTCCTGCACATGAACAATCAGTAATGGCACTTTGTAACTTCTGTGTCTGCTGCTTAATGCAGCACACATTGAAGCTGTAAAATGACATTGGTTTCAATGATTGTTTGTTTATGTGGAGGAAGGGACACTTTCTGCACATAAACAATCAGTGGCGTTTTGCTGTTTCTATGTGTGCTGCACAACGCAGCACACATGGAAACAGTAAAAACTAGGAGAAATAAAGCATTTCTTCTCGTGTCACCTGTTTAAGACCAGGGTTTCCCTGGTCTTAATTTTGGCGCTGCCTATTTACGGCATCCTTCTAAATAGGAGGCAGTGTCAAAATCTATTGGTGTTAGGGTGGAACGCCCACGGAAACACCCATTGCCCTCCCGTTTCATGCTAAGTACAGCATGAAAGCGTGCCTTATTTACAAGGCAGCGTTAAGCCACATTAAGTGACTTAACGCTGCCTTGTAAATAAGGTGAAGCCCCTATCATCACCACAACGTCTGAAAA
This sequence comes from Lissotriton vulgaris, assembly GCF_964263255.1. NCBI lineage: Eukaryota > Metazoa > Chordata > Amphibia > Caudata > Salamandridae > Lissotriton > Lissotriton vulgaris. The sequence continues at coordinate 19,716 of NW_028247908.1, read as the reverse complement.
AGTGACATTGTGGTGGCGATAGGGGCTTGTAACTATTAAAATTGTGAGTTTCAGACCAGACTCGAACATGACTATCTTTTTAAACTGATAGAAGATGTGGCTAAACCACTGCCGATATATTCAATGAGAGTCAGAATGTGTGGCTGTACAAATCAGAAAAATTCTGTGTTCACATTGTAATATAGGCATGTCCAGTGGAATTGCGTAGCACTAGACAACCAAAATGTTGACTAAATTATGGAGCAAGAAAAGACAAATTATGAGCCCTAATGCAGCACATTTTGTGTGAGTATTACCTCATTATTTTCGCATTTTTTACAGATATAAACACTATCTCATTTGTTCAACCCTTACACCAAAACACAGAAATCAGCAATAGAAACGTGATCAGTCAACTTTTGCGAAGGGACTACCACTGTCCAAATTATTAGTACCTTTTGAACTGTTTAACTAGAGATATATTTTTTGCTAAACTCCGCAGAATATTCAGAAGCTATGCAGCAGAGAATGGATTATGTAGCAAATGCGGCACATCCAAAATGGTGCAGAAAATGCCGCAAAATCTCTTAATTCCGGTGGCTCTGCATTTAGAACTGCAGGTGGGTGTTTTAGCTGTGGATGCCCTTTAGTTATTTTTATAATGCACCTTTATGTCCGATAATACACTGAAGGGCCTTATTTTCTTCCCTATCATCTTTGAACAAGAAGAAAAACTTGGATGAGACTTGATCCTGCTATTCCCCTATGTTTTGAATTCAGAACAAGAATTCTTACATCATGAAGGGCCTGAAAACCATCCCTGGCCACAAACAGCAATTAACTTCTCAGATGGTTTTCTCTTTGTGCCATTGTCAATATTTATGTCATTCTTACTTTTCATTCTCCAGTTTCATGTTCTGTTACTTTTCTTGGAATTCAGAGTTCTTCCTCGCACCGTAGGATTTTCAGTCGTGGCTCAGGCCCTCTTCCTTGTAGGATCAACACGTGAGCCTGGGATTTGAGCAGATTAAATAAAACGCCTTTGTTTCCATAGAAAAGCTTAAGTAGACAGAACTTCAACCTTACATGTCCTTTATTTTTCAACTTCCCCACTTTTTTCTTCCAAGAAACATGCATGGATGTAGGTCCATTTTAAAGTAGGTACTTCCCTTTCTTTCAGTGTATTCTTTTGTTTTCTGTTACTCAAATAAATCAAGAAATCACTGGAAGTACCTTTGCTACAAAACGCCTACACTCTCCAAATTCACTACTGGAGTGAATTAATCTGATGTTGATGCATCCTGACTTCTTGTGCATCATTGTTTTATTCAGGAAATTGAGGTTTTCTGTTAGGGATCCCCAATTGCTTCTATCCGAGGCAATAGATAAACAATCTCTGGAGTGGTAAGTTGATCATGGGCTACATGGAGCAACACAACACAAATAAGTGCTTTTTAAATACTTTATTATGGATGGACTAAATAAACATGTTAGTGAACCTTAAAAGTGTTTGTTTTCTTGAATGCTGTACTATTCCAAAAGTGGATAGAAACAGCAGAGTTGTTTCAAAGTGTCAATGTGTTCTTAGTTTACAGCAACGAGTATTAGAATATGAATCGATTGGATAATCTTTGCCTTTTGTGTTGCCTATTTTATTTCCCAGTGTTATTTGAGTTGTGCTGCTTATTCCCGGTGCCCCCTGATTGCCACCACCCACAATCTCCTTTTCCCGCCACTGCTGCCCTGCCCCCCGACTGAGCCCGCTCCCGTCTCCCTCCCGCTGCTCCCGCCCCCATCCCCTACATGTGCTTGCTGCTGTGGGGGAGTGCGCGTGACTCCTTGACCTCCTGGGCCAGGGTCAGCATTCTCCCCAGAAGCTCCTCACGATCGGCGGCCCGCAGCTCTGCGCTTTCTCCCGGCTGGGTTCAAGCCGGCTGCTGTGACTGCACCGCAGGTCCTCCGGCGTAGTGGTTTTTCTCAATTTTTTCCTGATTGCTTGCCTGCTTTGTTTTTGCCTTTTGTGTTGCCAATTTTATTCCCCAGTGTTATTTGTGTTGTGCTGCTTATTCCTCGTGCCCCCTGATTGCTTCCACCCACTCTCTCCTTTTCCTGCCGCTGCTGCCCCATGGCCCGCCCCCCGACCGAGCCCGCTCCCGCCTCCCTCCCGCTGCTCCCACGCCCCTCCCCTACATATGCCCCGGCACCCCCAGGCACATCCCACACCCCCCACCAAAGAGGACCACAACCACCTCAAATGCATACTGCTCAACACCCGCTCCGTCCACATGCACGCGGTCAAACTCTGGGACCTACTCGACTCAACCTCCCCGGACGTCGCCTTCCTGACGGAGACCTGGATGAACTCCTCATCGGCACTCGACGTTGGCATAGCCATCCCGATGGCTACAAGCTCACCCGCAGGGACCGCACAAACAGACCGGGAGGATGAATCGCCATCGTCCACAGAAATACCCTCAGAATCTCGACCAACACCAATGACACCCTCAGCACTGCAGAACACCTGCACTTCCATATCCACATCAATCCCAACACCACCTTCAGGGGAACCTCGTGTACAGACCCCCCGGACCACGGCCACAATTCATCGTCTCCATCACAGACACCGTCAGTGCGCGCACTTTGGCCTCCACAGACTACATCCTCCTCAGGGACCTGCACTTCCACCTCGATAACACCAACGACAGAACTCCACCACACCACTGGACAATCTCACCAACCTCGGCCTCAAACAGCTTGTCACGACACCCACCCACTCCGCCGTACACATGCTCAATCCCATCTTCTCTGCCAGCAGCCACATCTCCATCAGGCCACCACCGAACTCCACTGGACCGACCACCGCTGCATCCACTTCTCCTTCAAGAAAACTATCACACACAACCACCAGCAAAGAATCCCCTACCACAGCTGAAACAAGGTCACCAAAGACAAGCTAATCACCACCCTCTCCCGCAACCTCAAGAAATGGATTGATGACTGCGCCAACACTCTCGCCCCGATCAAGAAACCCACAAACAGACGCACCAACAGAAGAGCCATCTGGTTCACCACCGACCTTTAGACATCCAGGCAGACCTGCCGGAGACTAGAGAAGATATGCATCAGACACCACCAACTCATTCGAACAGCCAAAAGGACCTCCTTCAAGGAACGCATCGATAGCAACGCACACAATAGCAAAGAGCTCTTCAACATCGTGAAGGAGCTAGCCAGCCCCAGCTCCAGCTCCAACGACATCCCGCCATCACAAGACCTTGGCGACTCTCTAGCTACCTTCTTCCACCGCAAGATCGCAGACATCCGCAACAGCATCTACCAGACCCCACCAACAGCCCCCGACACCGCAGACTCACTGTCCCCCAGTCACACCGGCCGCTTGATTTCCTGGAACCACGTTAACGACAAAGACTCCATCAAGGCCATGAACACAATCCACTCCGGCTCACCATCAGACCCCTGCCCCCACCACATCTTCAACAAAGCAAGCTCCATCATCGCACCCAAACTTCGTAAGATCTACAACAGCTCATTCGAGATCCCCACCTTCCCAAAAAGCTGTAAACACGCAGAGATCAATGCACTGCTCAAGAAACCCAAGGCCGACCCAGAATACCTCAAGAACTTCCGGCCCATCTCCCTACTCCCGTTCCCGGTGAAAGTCATTGAGAAGATCATCAACAGACAACTGACCCAATTCCTTGTAGAGAACCACATCCATGGTCTCGTCCCTATCCGGATTCCGCATCAACCACAGTACCGAAACCGCCCTCAATGCCGCCACCAATGACATCAGCAAAAACATTGGCCAGGTAGGTTGGTTTTAACGACAAAGTCTAGTACCACTTATCCAATTGATCTAAGCGGACACACTTTTCATTTCGTATTTTTTACTCAGTTTTTCATTTTTCAAAAACTTCATTCGTATATGTCTGAAGAATGATACCATTTCAGTAGCAAAAATTCACATAAAAATGACAATGTTCAAAACATAAATTTGACAATCACTGTGAATGAGACTTATTTACATTTACACAATATATACAAAAACACAGACAAAAAATGCCTATCTTCATTAAATGTTTGAGGCACCAGTCCTGATGTACAACCTACGGACAAGCAAGTGCCTGCCGCTTTGCACATGACAATGTTAAAGTGCATTTTCAGCATTGTGGCGGCCGGTGCAGAGAGCACCGCCCGCCACAATGCTGAAAATACAGGATGTGCCCGCCACTGTGGCGGGCACATCCTAATGGCACCGCCAGGACCCCCGCCCTTATGGTGGGCGGTCCCGATTTACGATGGGATGACGGGCGGGCAAAGTCCGCCCGTCATCCTAATGGAGCCCTAGCTCTTTAAGTTTGACTAAAGATTGGTCATTTAGATATGTAAAATTAAATGTAGCATTTGCCCTGTTATTAGTGGACAAGGATTACGAGGGCTTACCTGGCTGTGTGTGCTTGCCAACTAATTGGTGATTCAAGATGTACCGCCTTGGCCTGTATGTTGAGGGGAACGGCCTAAGTGAGTTAATCTTATTTGAAAAATAGTATAAGACTCCAGCAAGGTGTGTGGCCCATGGATCTGTCAGAATAAAGGCTAGTGCAGACGGTCTTGCCTTTGGCGTGAGTTCAGCAAAGTAAGCAAAGTTCTTGCCAAGCCACCACTCACACAGCAGAGTAACTGTGTGATTACACATATTAATCTTATCCAACGCCTTCTCTTGTAGAACCTTTTAGTGACCTGGCCAAAATGTTATGTCTTTTGCTGCCACAATGAAGACATGAAAAGCAGCAACAGTTTCAACAGAGTGTCACTAAAACCAAATATTTCCTAATGGCAGATCAAGTATAGAACTTCTGAGGGTCAGGGATGCACTTGTTGTAATGCCTGAAGGGCAGGTTGGCAATGATTGACTGTAGAGTTGGTTCCATCATAAGACACTGTTCAGCCCCAAAGAAGGGTTTGGCATTCTCAGGGACATGCATGATGCTATTCTTCTGCAAAGCCATGGTAAAATGGTGAAAGTGGTCCTACCAAGTCTGTGGAGTAGCAGGAATGTGCTATAGATGCAAAAGGAACAAATGATGGACCAAATGCAAACATTCACCCCCAGTCACAAAGATCTGGGTTAAATCCATCTTTCTTTTGTTCACCTCACCACGCCAGTTTGGTCCCAGCCATATGCAAATCAGTCTTGTGCCTGTCCCTCATAGAAACAGTCCAGCCTGAACTGCCAAACCAGGTCCTCCCTGGACTGGAAACAAGCATCCTGGGACCAGTTTCGGAGCATCACCCCTCATCAGCCAGGCTAGCTTGAATCCAGTGGCGCAGCGAGCAGGGAGCCCCATCTAGGCATACCCTTCCCACGTAGGGTGACAAATGCAAAATGGAACAAATGATGGATGGAATGTTGAAAAATGCAAACATTCACCCCCAGTCACAAAGATCTGGGTTTAATCTATTGTTCTTTTGCTGACAACACAACCACGGTTTTACCCAGCCATATGCAAATCAATCTTGAACCAGTCCCTCATAGGAACAGTCTAGTCCGACCTGCCAAGCCAGGTCCTCCCTGGACAGTAAACAAGCATCCTGGGACCAGTTTTGGGTATCACCCCATATCATCCAGGCTAGCTTGAATCCAGTGGTGCAGTGCGCACAGAACCCATATCTGGGCATACTCTTCTCACTTGGGGCGACAAATGCAAAAGGAACAAAGGATGGACGGATTGCTGAAAAATGCAAACATTCAACCACAGTTACAAAGATCTGGGTTTAATCCATTGTTCTTTTGCTCACCACACCACCCCAGTTTAGACCCAGCCATATGCAAATCAGTTTTGACCCTTTCCCTCATAGGGACAGTCCAGATCGAACTGCAAAGTCAGGTCATCCCTGGTCCGGAAACAAGCATCCTGGGACCAGTTTTGAGACATCACCCCTCATCAGCCAGTCTCTGCTTGAATCCAGTAGCATAGTGAAGACAGACCCACATCTGGGCATACCCTTCCCACTTAGGGCGACAAATGCAAAAGGAACAAATGATGAACAGCATGCTGAAAAATGCAAACATTCACCCCCAGTCACAGAGATCTGGGTTTAATCCAGTGTTCAAAAGTGTAGAGTTTCCACGGTTAGCCCTCTCGGGAAGAGAACTCCATGTTGGAGGCATAAGTAATAAACAGATTGTTAACCAGGTTACAGCAGGTGTACCTACTAAAATAGGATCATTAGAGAATATTCGTCAGTTCATAATATGTGATGTGAGTCCTGTCCATTTATTGGAAAGTGACTTTTTTTTGTTTTGTTTTATATAGCACAAATTAGACCCGAAGATATCAGGTATCAGAGCGCTTTACATGAGCACCAGTTTTGTTGCAGATGGACACATTCATTTTTGTTAGGCACGGGGAGATTTGCCCAGAATCACAGGACGTTGAGCGTCATTACCGAGACTCAGCCCGGTTCCCCAGCTTCAAGGTCGACCGCTCTAGCCGTAAGGCTACATCCTCTCCTTGTTGTGCAAGATGAACTGCGTGATTTACAGCACACCGGATGGTGTCGCAACTGAAATCCAAGATGAAGACTCAGGGCCTTATTAAGATGTCGGGCAGATGACATCGTCGCGGATACGGATTCGACCGACTGCTGAATTATGATGCGACCACACATACTGCGGTCGCAAACTCCCATTTCTGTGTGGCAGCTTGTGCTGCAGTTGTAAACCAGCCGCTGCACACCACTCTATAAATTCAAGTCAAATTTCAAATTCAGACGTGTTGCAGAAGATGTGTGCTAAAAATGTTTAATTTGTCAGAGAAATAATCAATAAAAGAGGACTACTGTCCTCATGATTCACATTGGCAAGTCAGAGGACTCAATTACAATACTTAAAGAAGACTTCATTGAGATGCCAGTTTAAAATGACCTTAATTGCATTCTTGTGATTGTCGGTGGATATCTGGTTGCGCCGGACCAGGACGAAGTCACAAGTTTAGGCTGACTGCTATAGATGGAAGGTGGCAGGGGTGTTTTTCAAATCAAAGGGCATCGCCCGGAACTGAAAGTGCCCTTCTGGGTTAGAGAAGGCGCAATTCTCTTTGGCCCCCTTGGTTAAGGCAATCTGCCAGTATCTAGACACTAAATCAAATGTGCTAAGAAACTTGGCATCTCCGAACCAATCTATGAGCTCATTTGCTCTGGGGATGTTCTGTGTGTAAAGTTTGGTGAGTGCATTGAGCCCCCAGCAATCCACACAGGGCTGTAGTTCTGGGATGGTACCAGAGGAGCAGCCTTGGGGATCAGTATTACAGGGCTGTTTGAGGGCTCAATAATCCCTAACTCTAGCATTTAGAAGCCTTCCTTCTTAATGCTTGATTAATGCTTGCTCTCACCTTGTCAGACAACCTGTAGATTTTACTCTTCACAAGCATGCTGCCCAAAGCATCAATACCATGGGTACACAACGTAGTGCGATCTGGAGTAAGGGAGAAGAGAGAGGCAAACTGCTCCAATAACTGGAGGCAGTCTCTCTGTTGTTCTAGGTCCAAGGTAGTGGAGAGGCTGACACCATCCACTTACCAGGCTTGGGTGTGTGTTTCTGGCTCTGCGTGCATGTGGAGTTTCGAAAAACCTTGCTTCAATTTTTTTCCTCACTCGCGCTTGCCAATGTTATGTTTGCCCTTGCAAGCGAGGACAATCTTACTCCACACCACCTCACGGCGAGATTTCTCAACGCTGGTGATCATGGATGGCCGCTCCTGCTCACTTTGTAATCCCTCCATTCGCATTGAGGAAGCTGCAGCTCAAGTAGAACATCTACTCAAGTGGCAGAAAGATGCAGCGCCCTCTTGCTCTGTGCTTGGTGCCATTCGAGCTGATTTTCCAGCGCGGGACAGGCACCCAGCACTAAAAATCAGCATGAACGCCACAACCTAACACACTCTGCCACTTGCAATACTCTGCGTAGTGCGGCAGAGTTTTTTGGACACTTGGCAAAGTTCCACATAGCAGAACTCCACCCAGGCCTATCACTTACCCATCCTGTTGCTTGGAAGAAAAGAGGTCGGGGAGAGGTTCAGACTCCCCTTCCGATCCATCACCTATTAACAGGAGCATGGTTACCCCAGAGTTATTGAAGTGGGGCTTGAGGCGATTAACATGCAAAACACTTAAAGGGTTCCTGGGAGTCTTGAAGTCCACCATGTATGTGACCTCCCTCTTGTGCTCTTTCACTTCAAAGGGGCCATACCAGCAGTCTAGTAGGGCCTTTGGCTCCAGAAACTCCATAACCCGCAATTTTTGGCCAGGCTGAAACTCGACCAGAGTGACCTTCTTGTCAAACCTCTATTTCATGGCCTCCTGGCTGGCTTTTAACCGCTATGTCAATGCCATAATGATATTTAAATATAAATATCCACATTAATTTATATCACTCAAATTATGCTAGAGTCCCTAGAGATTGTCACAAAATTGTGAACTCTGTGAGTGCCCCTATCCTCTACGGGATACTCAGTATATGGATACATTTACTTAAGGAAGAACAACAACCACTCTAAAATGGCCGCTATCATGATGAGAATGTCTAGGTCTTACCATACGTATGTCTGGTATGTAATGTCATTCCCACCGGGGCTGGACGGGGCTCCGTAGGCTACATTGCATATTGGGGAAGCAAGCAGTGACTACACTCCAGCCCCCCATATTGCAATAAAGATCCATTCTAGCCAACTAAAAATGGGGCACTGAACCCGCTCGGTCATCCTGAATTATTTTCATCCAGTCCGTATCTTATTCAACGTAAGTCCCACCTGCACAGAATGAATGGTGACAGCTGCCTTTGATTCTACTGACAACACGTGGCATCCTCACTCTATAAGACCCTATGCAACTCCGCCAGTCTACATATACAGGCTGACAGAGGATGATAGGTCTAGGGAGACTCTCCCACGAGGATCACATAAGTGCTCAATTATAATGCATTCTATACCTGAAAAATGAGGAGTACCTCTGTATCCTTCTACTGCTTTCTTGGTGACAGATTATATTGATATCCATATTTTTACTTACTAGTATCACTCGGTTTACACCAGTTTTTTCTCAGTTTATTCGCGGACCTTTGCCAGACCTAAAGGGTACTTCTAGTCTGAATTCCAGGTAAGGTCTGGAGAGACACACTCTTTGTGTTCATTATAACATCAAGATGATAATACATAGCTGCTACCATATGTCTACGATACCTTTACTGATACATTCTCTCTATCTGCTTCCGTCACTAGCACATGGAGCATCTAGTATGAACGGATGTATAAAGCAAATGGTGTGCACCTATTTGCTTTTTAATGAATTCATACATATATATATATATATATATATATATATATGTGCAGGAACTCCAAAATGCCACCTCCACTCGTAAAGAACTGGCGAAGCAGGAGACAGACCACAGGTTTCAGGAAACTGGTTTTTATTTGCAGGTTTTCTAGTACAACCGACCATGACGTGTTTCGGGCTTTGCAGCCCTTGTTCACATGCAAGGAGTAGCTGCATTAGGTGATTTTTAAAGTGCATTGTGCTCCGCCCTCAGGCCGCCTCCCACTAGATCACATGGTCTATTGACATAAACAGCAGACTTAATGCGCCTGAATACACAGTTAAGCAACACATTTGATGCAATGATGCAATTTTGTTAATGGTGTATTCATATTCATTAACCATAATGGAAATTGTTTATAGGTTAATGCATATATTAGTCCAATTTCTGCATAAATGCATTTACAGACTATGAACATCATTTTCTATGAACATTAACATAGGGTTCAAACCCACAAATGAAAAGAGAAAAATAACCGGATAAATCCGATATGTCACCATAAATAGGGATGAACAACCTTGGAAACTAGAACAATGTTCTTTATAATGAATTCCAAAGGACCTATGTACATATGTGTGAGGGAATGGGCGGCCGGATGTGCAAATGAGAAAAAAAAGTGCTGTAGTGTCAAACACCTGAAGCTAAGACAACCTTGTCTAGTGTGCAAAGAGGCTAAATCTAAAGTGCAAGTATTCACATCACAAAAGTGATAAAATCCATTATATAAATGTGTGTTCCTGTTAACAGAGAATGCATATATGAACATTACCAGTAATATAAACATGTACAAAGCCATATTATATGATAAAAGGTAAGTATAAAATGCTATTCTAAAAACAATAATTCATCATGATTTTACAAGTGAGGAATAAATATAGTGATAAAATATGCAGTGATAAAAATGGAAGTGTAAAAAGGAAGGAATGCCACAGATGTATAATGGCCGAAGGACAAAGATGTACTAATGAAAGGGATATGTTAAAATCTAATAGATAACAGGGAACCTGACTATCTATTGTGCATCATAAATAGTATGGGTTTATCCCTTCTTGTAATCCAAAGAAGTATGGGTGGGCAACAGGGAACCTGACTGCCCACCCAACTGGAGATACATCATGATGAATCAGACATTTGATGACTGTATTGAGTTAATTTCAAAGCACGATTGATGTAAAACTCCAATATCAATGCAGGGCATAAATAAATGAATGAATCAACATGCAGTAGAAACAAGAATTCAGAACTCAACAATTACAACAAAGACCCTGGGCTCTATAAGAAGTTGTATATATCTTCAGTGTTATTGAGCCCATTGGGCCACTTACTGTCGAACTGGAGAATGAAACGTGTTTCCAACTGTCTCAGTAACAACTCCCTGTTACCTCCTCTGCGCAAAGGGGGTACCGACCCTACTACATAGTACCTTAAACACTGCAGATCTTGATTGTGTTTTAGCGCGAAATGACGCGCCACTGGGTAGGCTTGATCATTGTGGAGTATAGCTCTGAGGTGTTGAAGAATTCTGACGTGCACCTGGGCTTTTTATGCTGCCAATGTAGTTTAGACCACAGGTGCATGTCAGAACGTAGACTGCAAAATCAGTTTTACAATCATGGTTGCCCTTGATAGGAGTTTCACTCATGCTAAATGGTGTACGATAGTGAGTCATGTTTACACCAAATTTGCATGCTCTGCAATGTGTGCATTTGTAAAAAACTGCTTTAGTTTTTAGCCATGTGCCCTTTGATTTTAGCTCCGGACTGCTGGTATCTAAAGAAACTCCCATATTTCTAGCCCGTCGAAAGGTGACAGTGGGTGTACGGGGCAAGGTAGAATTGAGAATGTTGTCAGTTAAGACTATTGGCCAATTTTTCCGGATAATCTTTTGAATGGCCTTTTCATCACTGCTGTAGGCTGTGATGAATCTCGGACAGGTAGTATTTTTCAACACTGTATTGGCAACAGACTCAGTGTCTTCCGAATCAACATCAGTATTTGGCAAAAGGCTCTCCCTACCTCTCAACCTAGCTTTAGCCAAAGCTTGGTTAAAGGTGCGATCAGAGTAGCCTCGGTCTTTTAGCCGGGCTTTTAGTTCAGTAACACACCTTTCGAAACCAGTGGCAGAGCTACATATACGTTTGATCCTTAGGATTTCTCCATAAGGAATACTTGATATGGTGTGTTGTGGGTGGAGACTGGAGGCATGTAGTGTGGTATTGCCAGAAGTGGGTTTACGGAATAGAGTGGACTCTATTCTGTTAGCATTGATATATATTTTGACATCCAGGAATTCTATTTCGGAGGGACTGATATGTGAAGTAAAGTGCAGATTGAGGGAGTTGACATTAATTTCATCTACAAACAATTGAGCCTCCTCTGCACTGCCCTGCCAGAGAATAAAAATATTGTCAATATATCTAAGATATTTAACAATCTTTTCTCTTACCCACACTTCGTGCGTGACGGCGAGAACCCGCTCCTCCCACCAGCCTACGTGCAAGCACGCATAGCTGGGGGAGAAGCAGGATCCCGCCGCCACGCCACAAAGTTGTCTCCACAAATCCTTGCCAAAAGAAAAATAATTATTATTCAGACACCAGTCCATCAAATCAAGAATAACATTGTTGTGAGCATATAATTCCGCAGATCTATTGCCTAGAAAGTGCTGAGTAGCCCGTAGTCCCTCTTTATGTCCAATGCTCGTATATAGGGACTCAACGTCCAATGTCATGAGTAGCATGTCTTCTTGCCATTCTAGATCTTTGATTTTTTGTAGGAAGTCACCGGTGTCCTGTACATAGCTTGGTAACGCCGTGACTAGGTCTTGAAGAAAATAGTCTATGTAGCGACCTACATTCTCTCCAACACTGTCTATAGCCAAAATGATCGGCCGTCCTGGGGTGGGGAAGGTTCCCTTGTGTACTTTGGGAATCAGGTAGAGAACCGGCAGCACTGGAAATTCTTTATTCATAAATTGGAATTCTTCTCCAGAAATTAGCCCCTCACGCCGGTATTTGCTCAAGAGTTTTTCTAAAGTGACTTTGGCCTTGGTGTATTCTTTGTTATTGCTTTTGATATAGCAAGAAGTATCATGCAGTTGTCTTAGGGCTTCTGTTATGTAATCTTTCTTGGCCCAAATTACCAAGTTGCCCCCCTTGTCAACTGTTTTTATTACTATGTCAGGATTAGTACTGAGTTTTTTGACAAGAGCGACATATTCAGCTTGTTTATGATTGTACTGTTGTTGTTTGCGGTTACATGTTTTGGTGTACAGTTGCTTCATTTCATTTACAATGCAATCCTGGAAAGTATCTATGGCGTCTTTTATCATTAAAGGAGTGAATTTGGACTTATTTTTAAATGGTGTCATACCTGCTCCTTTTTGAGAAATGTTGATTCGGGCAAGTCTAGTTTGGGTGTTATCTCCATTGTCCTGGCACATAGGCTGTGAGTCAGTAGCTTGACCTAAGTCATGGAGAGTTAAAAAGGTGGGTGCATCTGCCGCTCTTACCTCGAGCACTCCGTCCGGAGTGCTTGAATCATCAGCGGGTGGTTTGTCTTCATCCATTTTCAGTTTCTGAGTGGCGAAGAATTTCTGCAGCTACTGATACATTCTCTCTATCTGCTTCCGTCACTAGCACATGGAGCATCTAGTATGAACTGATGTATAAAGCAAATGATGTGCACCTATTTGCTTTTTAATGTATTCATACATATATATATATATATATATATATATATATATATATATATATATATATATATATATATATATATATTATCTACTGGCGGTCGCCAGTAGGTAGTTATAGTTAGGACCTATTTTCCATAGGAAATCCCCAACATTCTATTTGTAATAATTTTAGCGCCGGTTGACGAATCTTCGCAAAATTTTCAAAACATATGGTCAGCTCCGGTCCGCTCCTATCCTGAAGGTTTGGGGGTGATTTGTCAGGCCGGGGTTTATTAAACCACAGATTGTTGTGGTAAATGGACCCCATCCTATAATCTCGGAGATAAGCAGAAACAGCTTTATTGACATGTTTCCTAGCTTTCTCAATCTGTGGACAAAATTGATTGGACCAGTTCCATTTCTGTCTTTGGCATATGTTAGAATAGACAAAGGCAGTTTTGGGGAAAACTGACATCCTGCAACACCCGACATCGGAGGGCATTTGTCTTCTAAGTCCCCCAGTCACTCCTGAGTGACATAGACTCTGTCATAGAATCTGAAGGTGGATTTGAGATGAGAGGTACCTGCAAGCAGTATCTGCTTGCAGGTACCTCTCATCTCAAATCCACCTTCAGATTCCACCAGAAACTTTCTCCTTCCTCAGCAGCGGCACTTTCCTGAAGTCCTCCATTGGGTCCGACAGCGGTTTCTGACACCACTTCACACCTATGCACCAGGCTTCCCTGGTGTAGGTAACATGGGTACTAGGGCATCCATGCGTGGGGTGGCTCTCTAATCTTCCGTCTTCCACGGGGACCACTGGGAAGGGTCTTTAATCTTTAAAAAGCCAACTGCGAATTACCAATAGAGTTGTACGGAGCACGCAGTCGTGTTCCCAAACTGCACACGCTCTCCGTGGGGTCCCTATCTAATCACCTTGGGTGAATCCTTGGGTCCTCAGCACTTATACGTCCTCTTAATACTGTCTTAACCCAAGTGGTGGCTCGGATACCACTTTCTTAGTATATGGTTTGGCCCCCCTGGGGCCCACTGTGTAGTCTGTGCTATTTACTGTGTTTCTTTGTAAAGTATTGTGTGCATTGTGATTATCTCCAGGGTGGAGATATCTAAACATGTTAGAGCGTTTTATATAATAAATACATCTTTTTAAAATATACCTTGTGTGGTTCTTTTTCACTTAATCTATACCATAAGATTGCATACTGGTAAAACAAGCTGCTTTGCACTACTTATGTACTAAGCCTGAAGGCTGCTCTCCACCGCTACCACTTAGAGAGCTTCTAAGTTTGTCTAAGACCTCCTAAATCATCATAAGGGTTGTCTGCACTGGTGTAAGGTGCCCACTTGCATGAGTGGACATCATATGCCAGGCCAGCTTCTTACAGGGCCTATGTACCTATATGAGAGGATTAAGGTAAACAGACCTTGGGGGTCACTGTGCCCCAGTAATGCTGGCTTAGCCATGGTTCCCCATTTTGAAAAATAACGCAGAGAAGACTCCTTTTTTACTGTAAAAGGGCCAGTACGTGGAATCAGTGGTCTGGACATTTGAGGTCTGCAGCTGAGGAATTAAAATGTAAGAAAGTGCTGAAAACATTTGTATATAAACTTTAGGGATTGTAAGACTCCTGCAGTTTCTTTTCCATTTCTAGTTGCCTAAAGCACTGGGACACTCGTTTTAGTGGCCTTGTGCTGTAGAAGAACCTCTCATTCATTCATGTTTAAATACATTTGAAGCAGGCAATTGCTATAAGGCTTAATTTCTAATGTGCAATGAATGCTGTTTACATTGTTAAACATCAGTTTTTCTTGTCTAGCTACTTTTCTAAGTTTACCTGAAAGTCCCCTCTGAATGCAAACTATTGTCACTGAAAAAGGTTCATGGATTGTGGTGGTATCAAATAGGAAGTGTCCAGTCTGAAATGTAAAATCTATTCCATGCAGGTGTTGATGATAGATAGATTATTTAGTTGGCAGGACACAGATTTCGGTTTGGTTGAACTTTGCAATCTGTGATATCTCAGTGGTAGGAATTGTTCTTTTCCCATTCAATATTAGCTGCCAAGTGACAGCATGGACAAACTCTTCTACAAAAGTCTCAGGGCTAATGGACATTAGCTTAGGACTGAATGTACATTGGACATTGGTCCACTACGTGTCAAATGATGTAACAAAAAACTTGAATGAACTCATAGATCTTGGAGACAGACCAAGCACAGTGTAGGTACTTGATCTCCAGTTCCACTGGCTGAGTAACAAACATATTACTAAAATCGATGTACTGTATTAATTAACATGAATTTAATTATGTTTTAATCAAATATATTGTTACATTTGTTTAATTCAAATTAGATTACTAAGGTATTTCATAATGAAATAATAAATATCTACTTTGACCCTGACAAGATTTTGATTTATAGTTTGTTCAATTCAATAATACAACTGTACCCTACACAAACTCCCCAGAAGGGGCATATCTGCTGGCAGGGTTTGGATTTTGGAGGAGGTATAGACCATAGTCAATGCTTTGTCTGAAAGGAGCATAGTAACAGAAGGTAATTAAACTAAGGGGCATATTTACGAGAGAAGTGGCAGAGCATGGTGTTAGCCTCCGTGGCTTAACGCCATACTCCACCACCTCTGAAACACAGGGGCGCACTGGATTCAAATGAATACGGTGCAGCCCGGTGTTTCCCCCTGCGCTGGTGCTAATTTACTTCAAGGGTGTCTGCGTTGCAGGGGAATAATTGTTTATGTGCAGGAAGGTGTCCCTTCCTGCACATGAACAATCAGTAATGGCACTTTGTAACTTCTGTGTCTGCTGCTTAATGCAGCACACATAGAAGCTGTAAAACGACATTGGTTTCAATGATTGTTTGTTTATGTGGAGGAAGGGACACTTTCTGCACATAAACAATCAGTGGCGTTTTGCTGTTTCTATGTGTGCTGCACAACGCAGCACACATGGAATGTGTGCTGCACAACGCAGCACACATGGAAACAGTAAAAACTAGGAGAAATAAAGCATTTCTTCTCGTGTCACCTGTTTAAGACCAGGGTTTCCCTGGTCTTAATTTTGGCGCTGCCTATTTACGGCATCCTTCTAAATAGGAGGCAGTGTCAAAATCTATTGGTGTTTGGGTGGAATGCCCACCGCAATACCCATTGCCTTCCCGTTTCATGCTAAGTACAGCATGAAAGGGTGCCTCATTTACAAGGCATCGTGAAGCCACATTAAGTGACTTAACGCTGCCTTGTAAATAAGGTGAAGCCCCTATCACCACCACAACGTCTGAAAAAGTGACATTGTGGTGGCGATAGGGGCTTGTAACTAAGCCCCTAAAAGTGGTGAGTTTCAGACCAGACTCGAACATGACTATCTTTTTAAACTGATAGAAGACGTGGCTAAACCACTACCGATATATTCCATGAGAGTCAGAATGTGTGGCTGTACAAATCAGAAAAATGCTGTGTTCACATTGTAATATAGGCATGTCCAGTGGAATTGCGTAGCACTAGAAAACCAAAATGTTGACTAAATTATGGAGCAAGAAAAGACAAATTATGAGCCCTAATGCAGCACATTTTGTGTTAGTATTACCTCATTATTTTCGCATTTTTTTACAGATATAAACACTATCTCATTTGTACAACCCTTACACCAAAACACAGAAATCAGTAATAGAAACGTGATCAGTCAACTTTTGCGAAGGGACTACCACTGTCCACATTTTTAGTACCTTTTGAACTGTTTAACTAGAGATATATTTTTTGCTAAACTCCGCAGAATATTCAGAAGCTATGCAGCAGAGAATGGATTTTGTAGCAAATGCGGCACATCCAAAATTGCCGCAAAATCTCTTCATTCCGGTGGCTCTGCATTTAGAACTGCAGGTGGGATTTTTAGCTGTGGATGCCCTTTAGTTATTTTTATAATGCACCTTTATGTCCGATAATACACTGAAGGGCCTTATTTTCTTCCCTATCATCATTGAACAAGAAAAACTTGGATGAGACTTGATCCTGCTATTCCCCTATGTTTTGAATTCAGAACAAGAATTCTTACATCATGAAGGGCCTGAAAACCATCCCTGGCCACAAACAGCAATTAACTTCTCAGAAGGTTTTCTCTTTGTGCCATTGTCAATATTTATGTCATTCTTCCTTTTCATTCTCCAGTTTCATGTTCTATTACTTTTCTTGGAATTCAGAGTTCTTCCTCGCACAGTAGGATTTTCAGTCGTGGCTCAGGCCCTCTTCCTTGTAGGATCAACATGTGAGCCTGGGATTTGAGCAGATTAAATAAAACGCCTTTGTTTCAATAGAAAAGCTTAAGTAGACAGAACTTCATGAAGAATGTCCTTTATTTTTCAACTTCCCCCATTTTTTCTTCCAAGAAACATGCATGGATGTAGGTCTATTTTAAAGTAGGTACTTCACTTTCTTTCAGTATATTCTTTTGTTTTCTGTTACTTCAACAAATCAAGAAATCACTGGAAGTACCTTTGCTACAAAATTCCTAAACTCTCCAAATTCACTACTGGAGTGAATTAATCTGATGTTGATGCATCCTGACTTCTTGTGCATCATTGTTTTATTCAGGAAATTGAGGTTTTCTGTTAGGGATCCCCAATTGCTTCTATCCGAGGCAATAGATAAACAATCTCTGGAGTGGTAAGTTGATCATGGGCTACTTGGAGCAACACAACACAAATAAGTGCTTTTTAAATACTTTATTATGGATGGACTAAATAAACATGTTAGTGAACCTTAAAAGTGTTTGTTTTCTTGAATGCTGTACTATTCCAAAAGTGGATAGAAACAGCAGAGTTGTTTCAAAGTGTCAATGTGTTCTTAGTTTACAGCAACGAGTATTAGAATATGAATCGATTGGATAATCTTTGCCTTTTGTGTTGCCTATTTTTATTTCCCAGTGTTATTTGAGTTGTGCTGCTTATTCCCGGTGCCCCCTGATTGCCACCACCCACAATCTCCTTTTCCCGCCACTGCTGCCCTGCCCCCCGACTGAGCCCGCTCCCGTCTCCCTCCCGCTGCTCCCGCCCCCATCCCCTACATGTGCTTGCTGCTGTGGGGGAGTGCGCGTGACTCCTTGACCTCCTGGGCCAGGGTCAGCATTCTCCCCAGAAGCTCCTCACGATCGGCGGCCCGCAGCTCTGCGCTTTCTCCCGGCTGGGTTCAAGCCGGCTGCTGTGACTGCACCGCAGGTCCTCCGGCGTAGTGGTTTTTCTCAATTTTTTCCTGATTGCTTGCCTGCTTTGTTTTTGCCTTTTGTGTTGCCAATTTTATTCCCCAGTGTTATTTGTGTTGTGCTGCTTATTCCTCGTGCCCCCTGATTGCTTCCACCCACTCTCTCCTTTTCCTGCCGCTGCTGCCCCATGGCCCGCCCCCCGACCGAGCCCGCTCCCGCCTCCCTCCCGCTGCTCCCACGCCCCTCCCCTACATATGCCCCGGCACCCCCAGGCACATCCCACACCCCCCACCAAAGAGGACCACAACCACCTCAAATGCATACTGCTCAACACCCGCTCCGTCCACATGCACGCGGTCAAACTCTGGGACCTACTCGACTCAACCTCCCCGGACGTCGCCTTCCTGACGGAGACCTGGATGAACTCCTCATCGGCACTCGACGTTGGCATAGCCATCCCGATGGCTACAAGATCACCCGCAGGGACCGCACAAACAGACCGGGAGGATGAATCGCCATCGTCCACAGAAATACCCTCAGAATCTCGACCAACACCAATGACACCCTCAGCACTGCAGAACACCTGCACTTCCATATCCACATCAATCCCAACACCACCTTCAGGGGAACCTCGTGTACAGACCCCCCGGACCACGGCCACAATTCATCGACTCCATCACAGACACCGTCAGTGCGTGCACTTTGGCCTCCACAGACTACATCCTCCTCAGGGACCTGCACTTCCACCTCGATAACACCAACGACAGAACTCCACCACACCACTGGACAATCTCACCAACCTCGGCCTCAAACAGCTTGTCACGACACCCACCCACTCCGCCGTACACATGCTCAATCCCATCTTCTCTGCCAGCAGCCACATCTCCATCAGGCCACCACCGAACTCCACTGGACCGACCACCGCTGCATCCACTTCTCCTTCAAGAAAACTATCACACACAACCACCAGCAAAGAATCCCCTACCACAGCTGAAACAAGGTCACCAAAGACAAGCAAATCACCACCCTCTCCCGCAACCTCAAGAAATGGATTGATGACTGCGCCAACACCCTTGCCCCGATCAAGAAACCCACAAACAGACGCACCAACAGAAGAGCCATCTGGTTCACCATCGACCTTCAGACATCCAAGCAGACCTGCCGGAGACTAGAGAAGATATGCAGCAGACACCACCAACTCATTCGAACAGCCAAAAGGACCTCCTTCAAGGAACGCATCGATAGCAACGCACACAATAGCAAAGAGCTCTTCAACATCGTGAAGGAGCTAGCCAGCCCCAGCTCCAGCTCCAGCTCCAACGACATCCCGCCATCACAAGACCTTGGCGACTCTCTAGCTACCTTCTTCCACCGCAAGATCGCAGACATCCGCAACAGCATCTACCAGACCCCACCAACAGCCCCCGACACCGCAGACTC